>NC_142407.1:12946320-13246320 GCF_059441095.1 Idiotropiscis lumnitzeri
CACTGTCTGTGAAGTAACGCCGACTGCACGTGCGCACGCACACGCACGCAAACACGGAGCTCCCCAGGCCATGAGTCCATTCCGAGTGACAGCAGTGAGTATGCTGCGGTGACGTCACTGAATGTCGCGCTGAGTCTGCTTCTGTTTGCACTCACGTTATCCGCTCGCCATTAATTGCTTGGAAAAAAAAAAAAAATTAGGTGCGTGTCGTCTTTTTGAGCGAGATATAAGAGGCTAACAATGCGTGGGCTTATTTTACTCGAGGTTTGTGTGCGCAAAAGCGGGCACAAATGTGATCACGCAGATGGAAAATGGATGATTGTGGCCGAGGTGTCGGAGAGAAAATGAGAGGAAATTGGGCGACATATTTTTGGTAATGTGAGTAAAAAATGATAAGGACGTATCATCTGTTCAGCTTTTTTGAATGATCAGGCAGAGATGGGCAACTGGCAGCCTGCGGGCCACGTGTGGTCCCCGTCTTCGCGCTAAGTGGCCCTGAGTGTCATTTTCAAAAATTACTTTTGTTCATTTTTTTAATATAATAATTCATCGTGATAAAAATTCAACATGTTTTCCACAAAGAATGGGGGGGCAAAAATAGAAACGGGAAAAATTCAAAATGGGAAGAAAATCAGTAGAAAAAAAAAAAAGGTGGGTGGGAATCAGTGAATCTGTGGGTGCAGAGCTGCGAATACGCAAATACAACTTTGTACGACAACACGAGTAGGTCAAATATTATTTTTGCCGATTTGGAACGATATGAAGCACAAACACAGGCACCTCAATTATATTAAAACTTTGAGTGTGTGTGTGTAACAAAATGAGTTCTTGCACTCAATATTGTTTTCTTCAGCATTTTTTTGCCGTCCTTGAAGGGTAATTCATATGCAAGACTGCCCTTTCCACTGAAAAAAAAATACAGTATGTAGTTATTTCGTTAATATAGATGCAGAGAAAATTGTATAATCTAAAATGAAATATATTCCGAGCATTTTGCATGAAGCCCTTCACTTCATTTTGCGCTTGTGGAGGTCGACCAAATTTTCCACGGTGAAAAGCATCATAGCGACCTTAAAGCTTTTTTTTTTTTTTTTTTTTAAATACATCTTCTAATTGTAATCTCAGGAGATCACGTGCAGCAATCCTTTGTCCATTTTGTTGAGACCACCAAAATATCCAAGCGAATTTAACCAACATTTGAGCTCCGTTCACTCCAACGAGCGGCAGAGCGCCCATCGTGAACTTAAATGTTGCCGTCAACCCTGGAGGTGCCGCGCCTCCTCGATGACTGCTACCTTTGGTCGCCGCTGGAGATCAGATGAAGATGAAAAAAAAAAAGGGGGGGAGGATGGGCATGGAAATAGTCAGAGGAGAATATGCGCGCTTGTGTTGTTTTGATGCCACCCACTGCTCGAAAGCTGCAGGCCCAGCGAGTTTTGTACTTGCGAGATCTCTACCCAGTTGGCCCGTCCTTTCCATCTAGCCTCGCAGCCCTTCCCTCCCGCCGACTGCGCTAATAGCTCTCCAGTCGCTCCCATCGCTCCTGTCCCCAATGGACGGACATGTGCAGACATAAACTCACACCTATGCAAATATTCCCGGCGATAGCTCCCAACCCTCGGCATGCCTTGGCTCCGTCTCAAAGCAGCGTGCGGGCTTTTTGCAAGCGCACGTGAATGCATCTTTTGAGCAGCGTTTGTAACCCTCGCGCTACTTACAACCGATCGTTTCGAGACTCATAAAATGTACCTTGCCATACCGGCATGTTGCATTTCTTTTCTTCATTGTCATCGATCAAAAGCAAGTTTTTTTTTTTTAAATGCTGATCAACATAAATCCACAAACACACATTTCCCCCCCCCCCGGTTGAAATGACATTTAATACACTCGCAAGCACCAAATTACCAGCCTTCATCATTCATCTGTCGCCGCTCTCCGAGCTGGATGATGGGCATTAAAATGCATATAAAATTAAGGCTGTTTACTTGGACACTAATGAGAGGAGGCTTAAGTAGTCCCGTTTAATTAGTTTGATTGGCTCCATCGGGAGCACGCCGCTGATTCCCTGAGAGCTCACGAGGCCCTTTCAAAGGATCGCAAGGGATGTCCAAGGAAAGTGGATTGCAGCGACGTGTTGCCTTTTCGGATCCCGCGATGGGGGGGGGGGAGGAGCTCGACAGTCCAATGCACTTAAGGAGACCGTTACGTAAGAAGCGCTGCGAGGTCAGACATCTTTGTTCTTCTTATCTGTCTTCAACTATTAAAGTCACCTAATAAACCGCCCCCGGTCAGCTTGAAAAGGGGGTTACGAACCAAATCCACATCCTCATCGTCGTGTCGGCGTTTCCGCAATCCAAATGAATGCTTTCATCGGATCTGTTCCCGAACGACGTTTTTACACTCCCCAGTCAAGAAGCGGGGGTCCCGCTTTTGATCCTGAACAGCTGTTCGAAAGTAACTCTAATATGGACGAGTTGCGTCGAAGGAGATGTGTTGAAATGTTAGGATGGGTTCCGCAGCGCTGGAGATGTTTCCTTTTTTTTTTTACGTGAGTGCATGCGAAGGCGTACAAAGGCGAGGTCCAAAGTGCAGCTCCACTTCAATGAAGAGCCGAGTTTGTCCTCCTTTGATGCTGCCTTGCGACTCCGCTACAAAGAAGCGCACGCTCTTGTTGCTCGTGTCACTTGGAAGTGGCGGAACAGACGCCGCTCTTCTCTTGTGCTTACCACACATCATCACTCGGCGCAATGTGGGGGGATTGGAGCTGCCATTTTGGAGGCCGGGGAGCGTCTTATTCCAGATTCAGGGTGACATTTTGTCAAGCGTGATGAGAAAGTAAGGGACAGAATCTCTTGACGGTGCTCTTTTTGCACTTTTGACTATTAATCTTCTTCTTTTTTTTTTGCATTTTGTTTTCTGCTAAAAGGTGCCACAAGATGTCGCCAAAGGCAGGAAAGTAGTAACACGTGTCAAAAGGAGTTTGTCGAAATAATCTGTGTCGCCCGAGACACATCTTGATGAGATGGATTTAGTGCGGGTTGTTAGCGGAGAGTCCTGTCCGCCGTACATGCCCACCTCCGGTGCATTTTTTCGGAATAATCTGAAAGCGATTTATTTTTGACTAATGTGATGTGGATGCGTTTTAAATTGGGTTTTGGGATCATCCAAGTTTAAAAACTCAACCCCATTTGGGTTGAAAAAGGGATCCATCCACTAATTGGGTCCACGTCTTGAGTGGTTTTGTCCAAAACAGCACAATTTTTGCGGTTGGTTTTGTCCAAAACTACTCATTCTTTGTGTTGTTTGCTGCAAAAAAAAAAAACACAGAACGTTGGGTCAAATTAACCCAAGTAGTGGATTGGTCAGTTTTTGGGTTATTTTTGATCCGGCTGTATTTTTGGGGGTACTTTAGTTGTCGTGACTTGCATAGTTTCGATTGCATCGGTTTCCATTCGAAAGGTAACGATGAAAGCTGATTGTGATCCAATCATGTGGACGAGATCAGCGTCAATGTGAAAACTTCACTTTACATTGACTTTCATTTGCATTGCGGTTTGGGCAGCGACCAGAACCACAATATGCAAATGTGCGATTGATTCACTTATATAGTTCCGTGCATTTTGCTCGAGCAATCTGCAGTCCCGATTCAGAGTGACGGATGACATTTTAGTATGGAGATGAGCCATCGCTTGAAAAGCTGCGGCTCAAGCCTTCTTCTGAAGGGTTCTCGAGCCATCCGCTGCATTTCCTCCACGCTCCAGCAAGGATGCGCTGCAGTTCAGCCGTACCTCATATTTGACCTTGCAGAAAATCAGGCCTGCAATTTGGCTGACGAGAGAGCCCATGTGTGTTCTTGGTGTGCACGACAACCGCTACGTTGAAGGTTTGCGCAAGGCACGGCTTAATTATGCGGTGGAATCTCTACATCTCCATTCAAGCTTGGCAAGGTGTGCGGATGAGACAAAAGTGGCGTTTTTACGCCAAGCTAAGTCTCGAAACGCACGATAATGCCTCGTGAAAAGGAAAGTTTCGTCGCACTCTTGTTGAAACTTCACCACATATATCTCCTTCTTGACCTCATCTTTCCAAAGGTGTCCCATTTCAGGCCCAATTACTGACATAAAGCCATCTTTTCTTTTTTTTTTTTTTTTTTTGCCAAGCTCTGGCTCCCTTCACCTCTGTAATTGACTTTCTTTTTTTTTCCTATTTGCAATCACAGTCTCCAAAGTCTTAATGGCCAAGCAGGAGTGTGCCGAAATGGTTTCATCACACAAAAAAAAAAACATTTCTTTACGGAAATAAACAAACTGACATTGACGCATGCACTTGTGTCGTTTAAACATATATGGTCGGCCCAATTAACCAATCCGGCGCAATTGATGGACGGCTCCATCGCCTTCAATGCACGTTTACAGGATTCACAAAGTCAAATAAGCCAGCTGTAATATTTCCGTGAACTGCGGCTTGGCGTCGCCATTGTGGCTTGCAAATCATCACTCGCACAGCCATTTGGACCGCGAGATATACTGCGACTAACCCAACATTAGAACGCTAACCTACATTAATGTGTTATATGGCTGCAATATTGGGACATTCGGGCTGTAGTCCGGTAAAAAAAATAAAGCCGCTTTATTGTGGTTGAATAGCAGGCCAGCAGATGTGCGAGTAGGAAAAGAAACAGGTGTGTGTCAAAAGGCATTACACAGCGTGACACTCAGACCCGTTCGGAGGCAGAACAAAACATGCACTTTTGTTTCACTCCTTTCCTGTAGGTGGCTCACATATGTATCGAATAAGAAATTGAATTTGAACTCACTCACTGCCAGCCCAGGTGAAATGGTGTCATTTTTGGCTTCTACTGATTTTTTAACTGATTTTTTTTTTTTTTCCCCACAGCACCGGAACAGTGAAAAGTCTGAAGCTCACTTGTAACTAGAGCTGTAACGATTACTAAATTAATTGACACTCTAATCGATTTTCGAATTATTGGGGGGGAATTAATTGTTTATCGAGACCTTGTTTAATTTGAAACTGTCCTAATTTTTGGCATTTGAGCTGCTCAATGGTAAAAAAAAAAACTAAAATCAGATTTTTCAACATGTTTGGCTATTTGCGGACCAAACCGGTAACCAAATCTTAATTCACTCATTTTTGTGCATTTTTCTTTTTTTTTTTTACACTCTCAATTGGACATAATGTCCCATTCTTCAATGAAGCGATGGGAATGAAAACTTTTTTTTGTCTGATCTCCTCCATTAATGCATACAATAATCGACCGATTAATCGATTATGAAAGTAATTGTGAATTGCAGTCCTACTTCGAACTCAAATTGTTTGAAAGTCAATGAAAAAGAAAAAATTGCCTCCCGAAATCCATGCGGACACTGTGTGTCAAAATTGAACCTTATCGATTTGATTTTTTTTTTATACAGCTCTTGTAACGCCTCTCATTAGATTTCGCCAACCAATGTTCGATTTCAGTTTTTGTCTGTAATTCATCCTCCTGTTCACCGCGCGAGGGTGTCGGCCTGCCTGCGTGCGTCGAATCCAAAGAGAGCCGAAGCAGACAAACCCATCGCGAGGTTAATTTCAATGATTGACAAGCAGCCCGGCCGGCTATCTTAATCAAGTCGTGCTCCCTCCGATTAGGACTTGAATGTGAGTAAGATAACCTGGTGAAGGTGTTTACACAAGATTTGCAATAATATACACATTGGATTAGCCCGCTTGTAATTGAATTATTGGACGGCGTGGAAATGTTCTTTCCCTCCCTCGCCGGCTCCGTCTGCATTCTGCGTGATGTTTGGCGCGCGCTGTAGCTGCGTGGCGCTCAGAGGAAAGGTGAGACACGAGCATCTGTGCGGCAGTTCATATGAAAGCCACCTGGCTCTCCTCAACTCTGTGATTTATGCCTTTGATAACAACAAACCCGAGGTGCTTTCAACAACAACAAAGTCGCGCTGAGAGATGACAACAATGGGATACTTGTCGGTCCGGAGATGAAAAGATGTCTTGCTAGGTGGGCTGTCTCTTTTTCTTTTTTTTTTTTTTTTTTTATACGTAATTGTTCTTTTGTTTTGTTAATTTGTCTCCATGTGTTTCTCGGCGCGCTATTGGGTGTTGTAAATGGGACGCAATGTGAAGTGGTGTCATGGTTTCTTCTGTGTGACAGGACGCCCTCCTCCTCCTCCTCCTGTGAGGAGGCGGCGGCAGTGTGCTTCGGCGCCTCTGCTGTGACTTATCAACACGCTTCTTTCCACTGGCTTGTCCCTCTCACCGTCATCCCCTGACAGGAAATAAATGAAGCTTGTGGATGAAATATGCTCCAATAATATGGTGCATTACTGTATTTACCGACAAATAACCAATCAAAATAGGACTGACAAAAACTCCCACACACCGAAATGTAACATTTGATTGCTACATGGTATTATCCCTCGAGGTCATGCTTCGGATTCATGTTTCGCTTGTGTTTTATGTGCGGGTCACCCTTTTGGATTTGGGTTACGCGCGCGCACCTTTTTGTATTTCGTACTTGAGATCTTAATGTGCCAAAACAAAAACCTCTTTTTTGTTGTTTTTTAAATGGCACCATTATTTTCCGGACTATAAGGTGCACCTGTATATAAGCTGCAGCAACTCTTAAAAAAATAATAATAATAATTAATTAAAAAAAAAATGACATACAAACTGCACCAGGCTAAAAGCCGCCGTTTTCTGTTTTCAAAAATGAGTTTACTGCATACACAGAACGATGTTGTACTGTGAATGCACGTAAAGATACAGAAACAGATTGTTAAAACAGTGCCTTTTCACAACAGACACAAGAGAATTAATTTTTTTTTAATCGAGATTTATTTAGCATATTTTCTGGACTATAGAGCGCCCCTAGTGGTGAAAGAAAAATCCACAGAAAAGCCGCACCGTTGTATTAGCCGCATGGTTCAAAATCTAGGAAAAAAGTAGCGGCTTATCGTCCGGAAAATATGGTATTTATTCTCATAAAATCAATGGAATTCAAAAATATTCTTGAAATGATATACGGCGTCACAATTAATTGGCCGATGTGCAGTGAGACGCACTGTGATTGACTCCATCCATGCATTTCTATTTATGCCAAGCATTTTATCGATATGACCTTTTAAGCACGTGCGTGTATTTAATGGTGCATTAGATTGTGCTTTAAAGGCGACGTGGCTATTTTTATCCAGCGCCTCCGAGAATTCCGCAAGAGTGAATTGGACTCTGGTGTTCTGGCCTTATTTCTCTCCCGAAATTTCTCATTGCATGTCATTCCCTCTCTTTGTCTTCCTTTGCCACTGATGTGGCTGCTGCCCTCCTCTGTTCATCTGTTCGACTCGTCTCGGCTCCTCGCAGTTCATCTGTCTCACTCCATCTTGCTGGCCCCCCGAAATGGACTGGAGCGGCACGCTTGAAAGACTTGTTTCACCGATCACCAGCCTCCATCTTTGTGCGAAATTCCCGGGCATCACCTGCGCGCTGGATTTATCGTTGTTTGCCTGTCATTTGGAATCAATAGCCTTGCCTACTCGAGCGTCGATCGATAATCCCCGGAAATTGTATGATTAATTAAAAACTGTCAAGGTGGTTTCGAATGTGTCTTGATTTTTGACCTTTGACCCGAGGTGCCTCTTCCGTCTTGCGAACAATATAATTGACAGTGTGAATTATGACAATGGCACAAACAAGATCCGCTCGTGGGTGGCTCAGCATGTCCCGAACTGGATGTCATTGGATTTGCGTTTCTTTCTTGAAGCCATGAAAATGTTTTCCTTCATAGCGTGAGCACAAATACTCAGATGTCCACAAGACTTATTTTCGGAATTGAGCTGCTGTTGTGAAGCGACATGTTGAGTCTTTGTTTTCTTATGCCAGACTTCGCTGTCGCATTTTCACGCCTGAAACGTGAGGTGTCGTTTCGGCTTACTTCATGATAAAATCAACGCGGATCAGAGTGAACTTTGCAAGCACAACGTGAACGTGCCAAACACACTCCCTTTTTTTTTTTTTTTGCATGTGCAGGTACGCACAAAACATATAAAAAAAAAATGTGTGAAATAGTTAACCCAAATCTGACAACGATGGTGGGAAAAAAAAAACGGTGAAAAAAGTGTCGGTTTATTATCATGCTTTTGGTTTGCAGTGATGTCAAACTGTGCGGCACCTGACTGAGAGCCGTTCCCAATATTTTGACTTGGGACTTTTTTTTTTTTCAAACTGATACCGTTACAAACGACTCTTGACTCTTTGAGTACTCAACGCGACCAAATGTCGATACCGCGAGTACTTTATAACATTTCAGTTTCAACTCAACGGCAAATTATGATGGACAAAGACTTTTCGTTGTGATGCCGATGATGCATAGCAGCAACTACTGGCAAGGAGAACTCACTCGCTGTTCGATTTATATATTTTATTTATTTATTCATTTATGTATTTATTTATTTATTTATTGGTTGATTTATTGATTTTATTTATTTAATTTATTAATTTATTTGTTTCTGTATTTATTATTTTTATTTATTAATTTATTTATTTATTTTTGGGGGCCTCAAGTATTGGTAGCCTCCATAAAATAAGGCCAGTATCGCCCTAATACCGATAGCTGGTATCCAGACTCGCCCATCCCTATTTCCAACCTTCTTAGGCTGCTGGATGTGATACCCAAAAACCAAACAAATTTTAATAACGTGGACGTCGTCCAGCTGGCTTCGCCTAATAGCCTTTTTTTCCGAGAACCGTCTTGCGACACAATCAGTAACCCAGGTGAAGGCAGTTTGTGACAAAGGCGGTAATATTTTTAACCTTTGTCCGAACTTTTCAAGCTAACCGTGCGTTACATGGGAAGTGCTTAACAAGCGATGCCGTAGCCCTGAGCGTCAATTCAAGGCGGATATATGAGCCTTTAGACAGCAAGCTTGCACTGCTTCGCCGCACTCCCAAGGCATTGCTAAATGTGGCCAAAGCGCCGAGACCACACTAATAACCCTCCGACCATCCCATCGAAGTCGGTCTCCTTGTGCGGCAAGCGCTCGACTGCTCCCAGCACGCTGACAAAACTTGGAACGGTCCCCGGGCGTCTCGCCGTCCCGTTAGCTCGATCAGTCTGCATTTTGAAGCTCATCCAATGTGTCAGAAACGGAAACCTTACAATGTGTGGAGTCATAATTGCATTGCCGCAGCAGCGTAGCGCCAGTCCAGATGCTAACGAGTAATTATGGTTAATCGTGTGGCCAAACCTGACTCCATCTCTTTCAGGCGGCTGTCAAGATGCAGCCAGAGGCGACTTGATCCATAGAGCCGCCATAGAAATCGCAGCTGTCCCCAAGCCCGCCCTATGTGGTAGACAGTTGACAGTCTTCCTAAAGCAGAAGCGAGTGGAGTGCTCTGTGACTGATGGAGTTCTTTTGTCAATGACGGCTGAGCTGCTGCTGGCAGTTTTGGGCCAAAGAACAGTGCAGATTACATTAGCATCAGTCAAGCTGTTGTCAGAGCACAAAGGAGAACCTTATTGATGCAGAAGGAAGAAGGTTTTCGAGAAAAGAGGTAGAACACACAACTCTTGTCCATGTTAGCAGACGACTTCCTGCTTCAAGGAGACGGGCCACTGTTGCATTGAGACCGAAACTGCCAAAATTGGAATAAATGTCACATTTGTTTGCTATTTAATTCATGATTGACATCAGATGTTGGCAATGGTTATTGTCCACCATGAAAATGTCCTTCTTTGTGGTTTTTTTTTATCTTAAATTTCACCAAAACTCAATGAGTTCTTCCTGAGCACATTTACTACTCATCTTTAACATGGAGTATTTTCACGAATTATAGATTTCGAACCATGCGGCTAATAAAACGGTGGGGCTTTTCTGTGGATTTATTTTTCACCACTAGGGGCGCTCTAGAGTTCAGAAAATACACTAAATAAATCTTCGGGGGGGTCTGTTCTGTTTGAATTTGCAAAGTTGTTGCCGTGTTAAAGGGCACTGAAAATGCAGTCATTTTTTTTGTTTGTTTTTTTTAATTAAATTCTGATGATCACCAAACAAACAAACAGCACTCAATACATCTGTCTTTTATGCCTGACGATGAGTAAGTTATCCAGTGCAGTTTTGTCACATTTTTTGGAATGCCGCTCTACTTTTTATTTCTATTTCAAGTATGATGTGAAATGCTGACACAAGCAAAAAAAAATGTCTCACATCATTTTTTACATTTTGACATTGATCGCTTTGGCGCTTTTGAAAACAAAGCATTGGACTCAAAACTCCGCGCAGGCGGGCAGCAAAACATCGAGGAAAGCTCGACACCGGTGACTATTTGATCAGCAGCGACCCTGCTGCTCACTGCGCTGCACAAAAACCCGCAAATGCAAGCACTGGCAACAAAAGACGCAGCGTGCCCAGAAGGAAAACGTTTTGGCCATAAAGCCCCCGTCATTGTCACAAATCCGGAGCTGTATGTGCACAGAGTGTACATTGTGCGCCTTCAGCACACTGCTGAGAATGACCTTTCACAGCTTTGCCAAATGAATTTTTACTTTGGCTTAAGGCTTTTAACAGGTAGGGAGGGAACCGTATGGATAGACACGGTGTGTATGGACTGACAGTTTTGTTAACATTTGTCCGTGGCTTCAAGCAGATATTGAGTCAATGCTCGGCTTTAATTGACACGTTGTTTTGGTTCCTGTTTGGCAAGCTGACAGATTTTAATATTTTAGCAAGACTTTTAACGTACTCTATGTTCTCTCATTTGTCTATCAGGATCATCTGTGTGTGTGTGTCACAATGCAATCTTTCTAAAAATGTCCACCAAGCATACATACGCTGTTGGAATTTAATGCGAATTACTCGAGATTAAACTCTTAACTCAATCGTACATGTCGGATAGATTTACTTTTTTAGTAGCTTTCGTTTCCACTCCATTCCAAGCTTTTTTCCAGACGGATGCCCGTACAAGAATTCACTCTGTGAATACCAACCGATACCGAGTGCCGATACCTTGGGTTATTTGATATAAAAAAAAATTTCATTCAGCACCACGACAAACAAAGACGTTTGTTTCTGGTGCAGGTGATGATTGAAGAATGTGTAAATTGCCGCAGTATTTACCCAACAAAAGCCGACGAGGAGGTCGAACTTTACTTAACGGCGGTATTGGCCCAATACCGATACCTGGTATCGATACGTGTGCATCCCTAATTGAATTTTACAAGTTTATTCTGGTTTTGTGATGACGGTCCAGGAAAAAAAAATGTTTTTTTCTATTTTAAATGATATGTTATTGAATACAAACAAGCACTTGGAAGGCAAAACCGGTGTCACAAAACGGATTGTGTTGGGGTTAAGGCTATAAAAATAAATAAATAAATAAATAAAATAATAAAAAATAAAAATAAAAATGCAAATGTGATATTTCTTCTCATTATTTTTTTGTTGGGCCGTCTATTTAAAATCAACAAAAACTGGACACTCACATCTCCTAGTGGCTGTTTGCGGTATTGCCTCTCAATTCCTGAATTGGACTGAATGTTGTGTAACATGCCTTCCTTTCATTTTGACACACAGTCCAGAGATTGTGTTCTCTTTTGTTGAAATTGCAAATCCATGCAGCCTCGTGATTGAGGTGTGCTCTGAGGAAAGTAGCAGTCGGCAACCTTTGGTATTTATGGACTCCCTGCGAGTTGTTCATAAGAAAAGTCAAGAGCGGCTTTGACACCGGCTCTCCATCACTGTCTTTTTCACGCCATAAAAATGAGTTGCTTTGCAATAAACCTTTTAGTGTAGGACCCCCCCCCAGCCCCCCGCCCCCCCCCCCCCCCCCACAATACTGCAGCGCCGAGTCACTCACATGATGTCACCAATAATAAAACATAATTACGTTTAGTGGGCCATTTGTTGGCTTGTAATTCTCATCAAATTCCATGTAAGTCTGTTTTTGTGCTCAACAGCCGCTTTGAAAAGGAAGATCTTGATCACTCCTCAGAATTTGAATGAAGTGATGATAAGTGGAAATATGTTGGGGTTTTTTTTGTCGTGTCACGTTTTTCCTCGGGTGCGGTCGTTTTAAAAGTAGAGGCATAAAATAGGGTGAAAGAAGAATGATTTTTTTTTTTTTTTTTTTTTTGCATCGATCTTATTCACCACCCTTGTCCCCTTCAACCTAACATGCGTGTTTTTGAAAAATCCACACCGGCACCTGATTGGACCGGCAACCTCAGAACTGTGAGGCCGATGCGCCCGACTTTACTTTGACATGTTGTTGTCATGGAAAAGGCAACATTTGTTTTGGAGCAGGCCGTTGTATCCTTGTGTGATCCTGTTCCTGATGAACAGTGACAGCCGTGACGAATCGTGCCGTGGTCCTGTGCACCACTTCCTTTTTTTTTTTTTTTTGCGTTGTCATTTACGGATGAGTGCATTCTGATTAGCCAACAGTGCTTCTTTAACCGTATTTCCAATTTGTTTATTATGCTGATTATTAACAAAAGTCCTGATTGCAAAACGTTTAATTACATTTCAATCATCCTTCTGTCACTAAATTGTAAATTGTACCTCCTCGTTCAAGTGATTAATAGAAAATACGATTTGTACGATATTCTCAAGTCTTTCCTGGCCGGGAAAGATTTTGCTCGTCGAAAAGAGGTGGATACGATTCGCCGCCGTGCCCGTCTTTATTTCTGTCCGGTTTTTCTTCATTTCCAAGGCACTCTTGATGATTGCAGAATTTCCTTGCTTCGGGCTCGCGGAGGCAAAATGTGAGGACAGTTCCCCCGAGTGCGGACACCAAGGCCCCCGGGCGTGCACAGCTCATAAACAGATGTGTCCTTGTCCCCAGCCAAGTGCAGCCACTCGAGTGGCAAAGCAGGCGCCCAATAATTGTGAAGAATTGAAAGCTAAATATTGGCTTTATCTCCTCAGTAATAAAAGGGCCATGAAATTGATTTAATGCCGCAGCGCTTCTCTTGGGTGGCTTCTTACAGTGTGAGCGCAAAACAATGAGCAGCAGCCATCTATTAATTAACCCACCTAATCCTGCAAAGTTAATCTCTCACCACAACTTTGCTCGCAACTAACTTCCAAGCCAGTGTGTCTACTGGGGTGTCGTGACAATGGCAGGAGGGGGGGGAGGGCGAATGCGGGGAACGTTGTTCCGTTCGGCGAACGCCACGATGCTTTAAGCGCTAATGCGCGGGTGCGTTTGTGAGAAGAGGTCGGACAGCCTCATTTGAGCTCTTTTTTTTTTTTTTTTTTATTGTCTTTTTATGATTGTTTGACTTCTTTACTCACTGCGCGGCGTTATTACATTATTCTCTCCTGAGCCATGTGTGGAAATTGTTATTTCTCTGTCTTCTCGGCCATCTTGCCGCCCGCAGCTTGGTGGCGTCTCGCAGCCGCGGTCGAATCGTGTCGACAGAGTTGTGAATGACCTCCTTCTCGGCCGTCTAATGAAAAGCAATGTGATTTTTGGCTCGTCTGACCCTCCTCTCTCACCCCGCTCTGCCATGCCCTCCATTTCATCATTCTTTTTGTGCGAGGCCCCCCCCCTTCATGGAATAGCCCTCGGAAATAGGTCGCACGCTCTCCCCGCACCTCCGCCGCTTTGCAAAAACAATCCTCCGAGGTGTCCTGCGCTATCTCTTCGCTCGCGTCCGAGTCGCCGTCTTTCGCGCAAACACATTCTGCACACATTTCCTTCCCCAGAAATTGCGCAACAACTCCAATTGAGAGGATTTGAAGCTCATTTCTTTGCAAGAGAGGCAAGCATATCCTGTGGAGATAATTTTAGGAGGCTGATTAGCCGTCGACGGCGCGGAGCCCAGAGTGAGGAATCTCATCACCGGCGCTAATGACATGCCATTCCTGTGTTGAAAGAAGAGCCCGGGCCCTGGGCATGGACCAGCTTCTGTCACCCACCTCTTGCTACCATGTTCATTAAGTCCCAACAATGTAATTACAATTCACCGATACTGCTTTGGATTAATTACCGGCTGATTACCAGGCTGATATTTGCTCGCAATAATTAGATCCCAAAGAATCGCATTCATATTTTCACCCTATTGATGTCTTTACTTCATTAGAGCATTCGAAACATTCGAACAATAGACTACTTATAAAAGTAAATGTTGGTCGCCGTGATATCCGTACGTTGGCGTACGAGGGATTTGAATGCGTCCGTTATGGCAAAACGTCTCCGTCCGTTCGCAAGCTCACCACACTTCACGACTACTTTTGATCTCACACCTGATAATCTCGCGACAAAAAGCGATGCCATGTTTTGCCGTATGCTTGATTCCGATTGGCGTGCGCAGGCACCTCCTGAACAAAAATTTCACGTTTGGCGCCCAGAGGCTATCATGCAACGCGGCTGTGCAGCTCAGAGGTGGTTGTAATCTTTCATACGAGCTGGTGACATAAACACCCCCCCCCCCCCCCCCGGAGCAATATTATTTCATTAATCTAATCAGCGGCGCGCAATTTGCAAAGCCACCTAAAGCCAGTTTATTTGCAGATTTCTCGTTGACTAAGAATTTGAACAATTTCACGTAGACAGAGGTCTGCTGTGAAGCTAGCTGATGCACTTATCCGGTCGTATCTTAATTAATGCGGTCGCCCCACTGGAAATTGCTGTCATTCGCTTCTATCGGCCGTTCGTTGGCACCTCAAGACAGACGATTAGAGAATTGTATCAAAAGGTGCTGCTGCAAAGAAAATAATGCTTACTTTTTATTTCACAATGTGTCTGTTTGGAGTGATGCTCGGAGCGCTTTTTCTCATATTTTGCCTCTTTCAGGTCGCCACATCAAATTGATGAAATGTTGCGCAGAATGACAACATGAACTCATTTTTCTTAAAATGCCATTTTAAACGGACCATCATCGTCTTTTTAAAAGCAACATTGTATGTTTAGAGAGCCCCTTGTTTCCGATACGGTCTTTCCCGCACCCGCACACACTTTAAATTTGAAACGTCGTACAGCACGCCACCAAACTAAAAAAAAAAAAAAAAAGTGATCATCTTGTCCCATTTTACTCCCAAATTGACTTCCTGAGTTTGAAATCTGGGCCTGTTTAGTGTAACACAAACTTGATCAACTCGCATGACAAATTCTGTTGTATTAATGGCAGCAGGTGCTAATCGGACCTTCTGCCAGGTAGCCGAAGCGCCTGCTTCTCTTAAAACATTGCCGGTCCGTACAAATGAATCAAGATGCATCATTTGGAGGGACTAAAAGATCATTTTCAGACCACTTAAGTGAGATTGGATGATTTCCCTTCGCACACGTGATGGTCGCTCACGGCATGCTAATGTGTTTGGTGTGTTACAATGCACCTAATGTGCGTTTTGTTAGTTGATAATTCACTCGCACATCACAAATTGTACACACAAAAAAAAAAAAAAGAAAAATACATTTTCAAGCTGATTAAACAATCACTCGCTTTATATTAAGTGAGTCGCTCCCGGCTATTTTTCACGCCGCGTGTGGACCTTTTAGGTCGGCGGCGTGTTCCGAGTCTGCTGATAGATATCGCACTGACATGAGCCCCTGCCTCTGACAGCTCGTTTTATCCCGCAGCTCCGTGCTGGTGTCAACATTCTCCCGTAGCTCTGGGACACACTTGTCCATACGCTGGAAATGATGCATGTGCGTGTGTGTGTGTGTGTGTGTGCCCGCAGGCTTCCCGGCGACGGCATACGGACCGGTGGCGGCGGCGGCAGTCGTAGCGGCGCGTGGCTCAGGTAGGGGGGCCCGTGGAAGAGGCGGCTACTTGGCGTACCCACAGAGCACAGGGCCAGGTAAACGCTCTGTCCATGTTCTGTGTGGCTGCTGCTCTCTTCAACTTCTCCTGCTCTGCTTTCCTCCCATAGACCGAGTCACCCAAGCTCCCGTGCGCTCTCGCCAGCATTTAGATGTGGCCAGAAATCCAATCCGATACATACTAGATGTGACCAGTTCTTGCCATGTAAAGATTGAAGAGTTGGGGGGGGGGGCTTGAGGTGACTTCATGGGAGCGAGGCAAAATAACCTGAATTCAATTTGACTAATTAAAACGTTCTCGCATAACCAAATTGGATCGCTGCACTTTTCTGAAAGAAATCGAATTTGTACACAAATGCCCTCGGTCTTAAGAAATAAATAAATAAATAAAATAAAATTTAAAAAATTAATTAATTAAAAAAAAAAAAAGCTAGTTAAAACGACATGAACGTCCAATTTGATTTAACTTTTGAATAAGTAAAAGTTCAAACTAAAGAAACTCACGCTGATAAATTGGGAAATTTCATTCGCTGCGCTGCTCATTTGATCTTTTTTAAATGCAGTGGAACGTACGGTCGAGAACCATCCAAAAGTTGAAATGATCCCATTCCTTTCAAACCTCTCGCGGTAGCTGTACTGGCAAAGTTCTCATTATTATTTTCACATACAAGTCCAAAACGGCGTTAAAAGGTGAATTTTTAATTGACAAATGTGTACAAAGACATAAAAACTTTCCAATGTTGACCTACATTCAACATCACCTAAATTAGTTCATATTATTGAATTATGGACAATATTTTGCTGAGCTGAAGTCTTGCAAGTTTGCTCAGGTCGAACATTGCATCATGCATGACAACCGTTTTACTTTCTGTCAAAAAAAAAAAAAAACTTGGACTTCCACTGTGACGTTCTTGTGTGTGATGTTAACCTGTGCTGAGGTTTTTTTTTATCTGGAATAACTTAAACAAAAAAAAAAGTTATCAATGCCAACAAAATGAGAACTTTGCAACATTTGATGTTGCTTTTGGTTGATGTCGCGTTAAGAGGAGTCTGAGAAGATACACAATTCCGCAAGATAGCACATTAATGTTGAAACCCATCTCAAAATCTGCGTGTTTGGATTTGACCCTGCGACACTTGGGAACATCCGAGCTTAAAGGAACTTCGGCCGCTCTAAAATGAAATAAACGTGCGATGGGCTTTTGAAACCAATGGGCCTTCTAATTACACGTCCGTTTGCACAAGCGACAAATTTCCAAACGATAACGGGGCCCCTTATGTGACAGTTTTTTTTGTTATTTTATGATGATGACCATAAAACAAACCGTGGCAACTCTGATCGGGAGAACAAGCACTTTGATGAAATGATTTTATGTCATATCGATGTAGAGTAACTTGAAACCTTGAACCCGGTCAGTTCCAGGACGTTGGTCAGCATCTTTATTATTTTTTTTTTTTTGTGTTCCAAATCGAATCGCAAATAGGAAATTTTAAACTAGAATTAGTCGGTTCTTGTGGCATTTTTTTTTTATTTATTCATTACTAAGTAAAGGAAAGTAAATTATTAATAAAATACTGAATTGAATGATTTCATCATTTTTCATTTCCACACGTGACGTGTTAACACCAAAGACTTTAATGCTTTACGTCCATATAAGGAAATTCCGCATATAAGGATAAAATCCAGCGCATTTAATGTTGTCATGACACAGCTTGTTTTAGAATAAGCGAAACATGAGCAGAGCGTTTATCAATTTGTAGTTGAGTGGACGAACGCGCACAAGGTCCGATCTCACCAATGGTCCGCAAATGACCTTCCGGTGAACTTCCTGCTTGAATTTACAAAAAAAGTCCAAACTGAAGTGATAAAATTCCAAAATCAGTCGGGCTTTTTTTTTTTAAATACCGTTGGTGGATGAGTCATGAAATGCGGTCACGCCTTTTCCGCGTGTAACCAATGTTTAGCGATGCGAGCGTACGTCTATGAGGAGATTTGCCGGATGCAAGTTTGTCTCCGTCTGGAAGGGAGTTTCTGTCTGTGTTTAACACGCCATCGATTGACTTGTCGGCTTCATTTAGACAGCTTGCTTTTTTTCCACCCTTCCAACTGTTGATCATTCAATAGCTGTCAATAGCCGCTCCCCCGACTGAACGCACCGCCTGCAGCCGAGCGAGGAGCGCCTCTCTTAATCGGACATACTGTGCCATAAGAAGCTCGTGGCGGAAAATCACTTTTAATTGTAACTCCGATCTCGTCAGCTCGGCGATTCCCACATGTGATGTTCGCGACGCCGATGTGGGCATGCAGACAGCCGCCGCGCGGCAAGCGCGCCGCGCGCATACAAATCAAAGTTGATTTAAATCAACATTAACGGCGGAGATGCTCCGTCCTTCACATCAGGCTGTTTGTATTTTCAAAACAAACCATTAGCGCCACCATCATGGCAATGCGCGTCGTTAAGAAGCAGAAATGGTGATTGGGGGCTGGCAGCAGCCACAAAGTAAATGACGTGATGGCAGCCATCATGAACACTTTATTTCTGACAGCCGCAAATGGTAGCGAGATAAGTATCATTATGGACGAAGGGAGGCGGGGGGGTGATAAACGGTGACATCACCAGTGTCAGGGTTTTCTCTTTGTTTGGCACGAGCTAAATGACCGTCATGTGAGCTCAACTTTCAGGATGACGTCGCCATTTGCCAACGTGTAAATGCAATCATGTCATCCATTTTGTGATCACGCCGGCGTTTTTTTTTTTTTTTTTTTTTGCATATAGCAGTTGTCTCCCATTTGTGACTCAGCATGACCTCAAACGGCACAAGTGCGCCCATTTCGTATAAGATTGCTCCTACTGGGACAAAAGTGGTTGTCGTGGCCTTGCTTTTTCCGTTTTTGGCTCCAAGTTTGACAAAAACGACACAAATGTCTTCCTGTGGCCGATTTGCGCATTCTTTGTGCTTTGACTCCACCTACAGCTCTCACAGTGCACCACATTCAGAACAGTCCAGTTCACTTCAGGACTTTTCCCACCGAGCCGCTTCAGTTTGCTACGATAACAAATCCAAATCCGGTCCTCGAGGGCCACGATCCCGCATGTCTTAGATGTTTCCCTCCTCCAACGCACCGGACTCGAGCTCTGCAGAAGCCTGATAAGGATCCTGATCTTTTGTGTTGGAGGAGGGAAATGTCCGGAGCTTTCCGAAATAGATACTGATCAATCTTAAATGCTTAAATGAATGTTATGTTTCCGCAAATGTGTTGGATAATTTTTCAGCCTGAAATTCGTTCGTTGCGTGGCGTCGTGTGAGTGGCAGGAATTGCGGCACAACTTCCAAACAAAAATCGAACGAAACACGATTTTTCGTAAATTTTCGACAAAACAGAATAGAAACAATAATTCAAGTATCGCTCTCATGACACTGATATTGACACCAACGTCAATATCAATTTTATCGATACTTGTATCGCTCCGCCCACCATTACTTGTAAGGAAAATGTTGCCAAACGTGTCAAATCCAACATCATAGAATCAAGAGTTGGGGAAACATGAATGCTTGACATTTAACCAGGTTGCAAATTAACAAACATCCCCCCAAAAAAATATTCCCCAATGCATTAATTTGAACCCAAGCTCATAAAATATGCGCACAATTTCAGCTGCGACTTTGTTTTGTTTGTTATTCATTAAAGTTGCAGAAGTAGCCCGCGCTTTTGGCATTGTTCACACAGCAGCAGAGCAAAATCCAAAAGAATGAAGACGGTTCCGGCGGGTCCCCGGCTGCTTTCTTAAGTGTTTTCTTGATCCCCTCGGAGCTTCCTGCTAAGCTCAAATGTCGGCCTCAGATCTCGGCTTCACCTGCAGTGTTCACAAAGTGCCGTTCGGGTGTCAGAGCTCACTCTGTACAGTAAGTCTGGTGAGACTGCGCTTGCCACTGCACAAATGGCAGCGACTTTTAAACTGCAGATGTGAAATCAAGATTCTTCTTGCATTTAAGCCATCTCTTTGTTTCTGCCTTTTTTTTTTTTTTTCTTACTACGCATTCCCCTTCCTCTCCCTGCCCATGACAGCGCCAAACTTATGTGACAGTCATTTCCGAAAAAGGTCTTCATCAATTTCCTCCCAAATAATTTAGTGATCTTCCCCGGTGCCCGAGAGAACGCCGATGTGGGCCGTGTGTTCTGGTCTCAATCAATCTGAGGTCCTTTCACCCCCCCCCCCGTTAATCTGCACATCTCAACCCCGGTGACAGAATCACTCTGCATGTATTTGCTGCAGGCTTCACAGGTACATGCAAACTAAGCCTACCCCACTTATTTTATTTTTTTTTGTGTGTATAAGGACCAAGAAAAGTTGTGACACACAGGAGAGGGCAAGATGTCCCTTTGCGCTTTTGGCGCGAAGCAGCTGTGGGTAGCAGATGCTCGGAGGTTACAGGCACATCCCTTTGGGGACATCACAGTTTTGCCCTCCGGGGTGTGCATACATAACTCGCTCTTTAAAGAAAGCATGCTTGGAGGCTTCATGCAACAGTGAGGAGCGGTGTTTGTTTTTTTCTGCTCCCTGGCTCCCCCTACAGTCGTAAAACGCAAATTCCACTGGAGTTGCTGGAAATGTATTTTCATAATGAGCTGACTGAGGTGACGTTGGTTTGATATTGCGCAGAAATTCAATTCTAAGCAAGCGTTTGCTCTGCAAAATGTTGTCATGCCTCCATAATTCATTGAGTTGGAAGTATGCCCGATTTCTTACTAACTTTGAGCTCAACCAGCAAAGACATGCTCGAGTGCCAAAGAAGATAAGCCCGCGAATTTGCATGCTAAACACGGACGGAGCTTGTCTGCACATTGTAGTGTGCAGCAAAGTTCCTCCAGAATACGTCAATATACATTCTGAAACTTTGCCGGCCTCTGATTAGTTCATATGGCGCAATAATAAGCCGCGACAATAGATTCTGTTGAACTGTACACATTTTTTAGGGCCGTAAAAACAGAATAAAAAAAAAAAGAATGCCGATAGCACATCTTAAATTGAATTGTCCATCCTTTTTCTTCCGTTTATCTGGTGTCGGGTTGCTGATTTGATCCCAAGGAAGATATTGTCTTACACTAATACTAAATATATAATAAGAATACGTCCCATTTAAAAAATAATAATAATAAATAAATAAAAACGTTTTGTGTGAAGTGGCATCCCTAATGGGTTCATACGAACATGAGCAAAGATGTTCAAACTATTTTGAGGCTTCGGTTCAAGGCTGTCACCTTTCGGTTTACTTTCTCCGTCGCCACCGGAGCATATCTCGGATGACTTCACTTTTCATTAGAATCAGTTTAGTTGGGTCGCTGCGTGGGCAGCGGGTAGTCTGCACGTCGTCTTATGTGATTCCCCGCTCACTCGAAAACGTCCCCTTCCACTAAATATTAGTCGGGAGCGCTGTTGAGTTTGTTCATTACGGGGAAATAACGGCAGCGAAAGAGAAAAGGTATAAAATGGACGGTAACAAAAGGCAGGCATGAGTGTGAGTGAGCAAATGCAAAAAGAAATCATCTGTTAAAATTCATTAGCCAAGCTTCTCTGAACACAAAATGACAAGACATTAAATATGTATTATTTATGAAATGTCTGTGCTCTCTGAAAAGGCTGTCTAGTGCTGTTAATTACTCAGCCGTTGGTTCCGAAAAGATTATTTCAAATGGAAAGTGAAAGCAAGGCCAGACAGCAAAAAGAGCTGTTAGTTTATATCACTCGGCTTTTTAAATGACGTTGGTGAAAATGGAAAAGCTAATTACGGGAGCCCGACAATACAATGCTAATTTGAGAAGCGGCGTGTCAGCTTTATTGACATCTTCTGTAGGGTGATGTGGTTTGATGGCCACCGAGGAATCAAACTGGCGCTGTGACAAAGGCGGAGGAGTGAGCATGCCAACGCGGGCTCCTCGTACGAATGAGCCGAGCTGTTTAATAGTGACGAGCGAGCATGCGCAGGTGAACGGCTGCACAAACTCTGCATGTAAAAAAAAAAAGCATAACACGCCACCCAACAAAAATGTCACCAAAAATAAGACTACAAAAAATAAATTATCGTGTCTTAATTTACTCAAAAATGTACTTGCTCATGTTCTTGAAATCTGAGACTGTGAAATATGAAATAACTAGAATTTTGAATTTTTTATTTTGGGTCTTTTTCCATGTAGTAGCTCGTGCTTAAGTGAACCATTTTTAAAAACTTTGAAATGGAATATTTAGTGCAGGGGCGGGCAAACTTTTTGATTGGCGGGCCACCATGGCTTCCAAAATTTGACAGAGGGGCCGGCCGGACCAGGAGCCGATGGATGGAGTGTTTTGGTCACCTCACCTCATCGGAGAAAAAATAATAATAATTTTAAATCAAAGTGAATAACAGCATTACAACAATATATATGTCTTTGAAAAACCACAGTAATCAGAAAATAAAATTATTAACACGGTTTATTCATTTTAATTTTTTTTTTTCAAGTTTGGCGGGCCGGATTAAAACGTTTAACGGGCCGCATGTGGCCCCCGGGCCGTAGTTTGCGCACACCTGCTTTAGTGTAATCGCCCTTGAAGGTTTTGAGGGCATGTTTGTAAATATTATAAATATGAAATTGCAAATATAATTGAAATCTAAATAACTGTCCAAAATACGGCAATTCAATCATTTCCTAAAAAGTCGCCAAATAACCCAACATGCGTTTTCGAACGTGCAGACAGGAATGGCTGAGCCGAAATCTAAAATCAAAAGTTGATATGATGAAACCTTTCTAAGTGTGGCCGTCCAAGTGCAGCGAAAAATCATCTTTTCACCAGACGAGTGTTTGTTGCCACTCTTGTATGAGATCTCATTGTGCAGGTGTACCTCATGTGCTCCGTGAGTGGCGATCAATCAAAGTTTGTCTAATCATATTCCTCACATTGAGCAGTTTAAGTGCACAAAGGGGAAAAAAAATGTGTGGTCAAAATGTAAGTTTAGCGAAAGCTTTGCAATCAACGCTGATTGCAAAGCGGTGATATGACAAAATGACAAGTACAGGTTGTGGTGGCGCTTGTAAAGAGGCCCCCGTCAATCAGTTTGGAGAGCGCGGCGGCGCCAAACGGGCTGCGCGTGGTGTCTGGAAAAAGCTCAACTTGCTCAAGTGCTTGGAGAAAATGACGCTCGTATATGATGTTCTATTTTATCATCAGCGTGATTAGCTTCATGTTGCTACTCGTGAGGAACAAAAAAAAAAGGGCCGCAGTGTTTTCAAGGTTGATGATTCCTCCTTAAAGGCAGTCACCTGGCAAAGTGGCAAGCGGAGCGGGACATTTATCCACTCGGAGAGCGCCACCCTGATGATGTCAGAAACAGATGACTGCAGGACCCCCTCTCTGCCGCCCCGCCCCCGCCCCGTCATCTCTCAGCCAGCTTTTTGGTCGCTGAGGGCAGGAGAGGAAAGTTGGCGAGGGAGGAGGGGGGGGGGGTTGTGGAGGCGAGATAATTATCAGTATAAATGAAGCCCTGTGAATGATTCGCACTGCTGGGTCCCCTGATCTAGTCTCCAAGGCAACCTCAGCACGCTCATTTGTTTTGTAGATGAGTAATTACATCCAATTAGTGGCCAGTGGAAAAAAAAAAAAGGGAGCCTAAGAAAGGCCCATTGTTCTGGATAGATTGTGTGAATATTAATAATGGGACGGTCCGCGGCCGGCGCCGTGATATGATCGGTGATACTTATGCAGCTGTGGGCGCAATCTGCCCAGTCCCGTCCTGCATAACGGATCAGATAGCCACTGATGAAAATATATGACGCTGAGAATGGGCCGGCATGTTGGTGCGGGAGTGTCGGAGAAGAACTTTTGTCCAGCACAAAAGCCGACTTTTGCCTTTGCTCGCCGCATTTGCTCCAAAGATTTTTTTTTTTTTTTCTAATAAAGCGTACATAGCGCATCATTATTTGTGATGAGCTTTCATTGGATTTGGGTTCCGCCACATTTGCCGCAGCAGTGTTGAATGTTGTTGGAGTACTTCAGTTCTGACGTTCATTTCAGATGACGGAATGCAGTCGAAAGTCGGCAGTCACATTCGGATTCAAATAGCGGGGAGAGGGTAAACGTTGTGGAGACATTTGCTATTCCGCACATATTCCCACTCACACAGTTAGTAATATTGTCCAATATTTTCAGCCTCCATTAAAATGACTCCATTGATCCAGTTTCCCCTCATTAGCAAGGCCAATCAATTTCGGCTGACATTTTTCTAAGTGAACTAAATGTAATGATCGCCTCTTGAGTTTTGTTCAATGTGTCAGGCATTATGTGACGTACGTGGGAAGCCGGCTGCATTTGGATCCTATAATTTGACGAGTGGGCCGACAAGCCCACAAGTGGCGAGATCAGAGCGCTAGAAAGCAATGGCGGCGAGAAAGATGGCCGCCGCTGGCGTTCCATTCGGCACAAGTGGACTTTCTCATTCCGAGTGGGTAGAGGTGAAGTGGCTTTGAATGGCTGTTTGCTCCGCGGGCCAAATCAAAACACAAACGCGAAGCGGCGAGGGGCGGGAGGTGTGCTGAAGGGAGAAGTTGATGTCACCAGGCGGAGTCCCTCCTGAGTAGATTAAGGCTGCGATCAAAAAAAAAAAAAAAGAGGCGGGAGGAGGACGTTTGCTTTAATTGCCCTCTTTCCACGAGCAGCTTGTCTCCGATTAAGAGGACATGCAATAAATGTCAGCGCGACTTACTGCTGAATGACATTTTCTAAACTGTTGATAATCCACCATCTGCGTCAGAGGGAGCGTTATTAGGAGGAGGGGGGGGGGCATGTTTGGAACGCGCCGGCGAAAGTGCGGCGGCGTCGCTCGACCGCCACGTATTTCTATCTCATTCCCATACACGCCTTATCATCTCGCGCTCGCCGGTCAAAGAGGAGCCATTAAATTAATTATTGATTGGGGCGCTTTGTGTTTCTTTCATTCAGGCTTCCTTCAGGTATGTCAACAGAGAATTGTCCGTTTGAAATGAGAATGTATTGACCTGTGTTTTAATGATTCCTCAGTTTCATCTCACTCCGTAACGATTGCACAAAAACGCGCACGCAACGTTGGTCAATTCAGCGAGGGGGAAAAAAAAAATAGAAATAAAGAAATAAATCCAAATAAATACCCAGGCTTGGATGGGAATAATTGCGGAGACGTTTAGGATGCGGCTGAGCGTGTCAAATGTGGGCGACGGTGGCGGCGGGGGCGGGAGTTGGGGGGGGGGCATTGACAAACACAAGGAGAAGCTGCTCGACAATCTGGACATTGACTTTGACATTGACAAAGTTGATTTTCCACAATGATGGAGTCCCCTCCCCCTCCCCACCTTTACTGTATCTCCCAGGCCTCCCCGATTATGGGTTTTACTCCACACCCGGTGACCAAAGGGGGGGGCCCTGCTCCTTTGCTGACTATGGCTCCCTGGGGCCCCAGGCGGCTCAGATGCTGCACAGTGAGCATGCCACCTCCGCCTGCAACTCCCCCCTCCAGCACCTACACAGCCCGGATCAGTTTAAGAACCCAGGTTTGTATATGCGTATCTGTCTTAACCTTTTTTTTTATTTATTTTTTTTTTTTGTCGGACTTTGATTCATGACATTGCTCCATGCAGATGGCAGATCTTCCACTTTTCTGCATTGTTTGGTTTGGTTTGGTTTTGTATTTTTTTTTTTCTCCTGCGCTTGTCAAAAAGAAGAAAAAAAATAAATCCTCCCCTGCCCTATTTAAAGAAACAAATATCAACCTGTCTTGCTGAAAAAATGCATGATCCCTTTTTTTGTTTGTTTCTTTTTAGAAAACTTCTTATCGATTGTCTTTTTCTTTGAGAAGTTGTATTGCAGCCCCTGCTTGCACAGAATGTGATTCACCACTTGCATGCGAGGGCTACGACTACGGATGATGTCATGATTGGTTAAAAAAAAAAAGTGGTTTCGTTGAAGGGATTTTCTGTGCTTATGAATTCTTGTTGAACTAGTAAATTCGCAACATTTTATTTTTCCACGAAATTGTCCTTTTTTTTCAGATAGACTTTCAGATTAAGCATGCGGCATATGGACACGGTGTTAAACTCGAGGCCCCCGGGGCATCTCTGGCCCTCCTTATCGATTTATGTGGCCCACCAAAGCAGAGAGGCTCCGTCACGCTAACGCTAAATGATATTTTTTTTTTTCATTCTGGCAGAAAATCTTGAGATAATTTGCTGATTTTAACTGATATTACGAACACCGAATCTCTCCTTAATGCAGGTTGAACAACAATCGTCACTATTTTAATCGTTCTCGGAGTTGTCTGAAGAAAATCCTACCTGCGAAAAAGCTGTCAGAAAATTAGTTTCGTAAGAGGAATGTGATTCAGCGGACTGCTGCGTCTCTTTGTAGGTGACAGTGTTGACCTACACGCGGCGCTTAGTTGCCACGTCTCCAGAGAGACTCCAATGCACTTGCTCGCCTTGTTACGAGCAAAAGACTCCAAGTTGGGACTTCACCTTCACTAGTCCAAGTAAACGGATGAAGAAAGCCAAGGAGGCAAGTGCGGCCTTCGCAGACTGGAGGACAAGTCCAAAGCTTCCTTTTAATAGCACGTTGGCCAGCTGCCTCAGGCAGATGTTGGCATTTACTGTCGCCGCTCGCTACAAAATGTAGCTCGGCAAACAGCAGAAACACACACGGGCTGGATTGGGTCAAGTCCACAGATGTGATGGGAGTTCGAAACCTGCGCGGCTTGCTATTATACGGAACACGTATTATCACAGCAGCCTTTGCTCTCACGAGACGTTTTTTTTTTTTTTTTTTTTTAAATTTTTACACGCGTGAGCTCTTCTTTCAAGCCTACTTACACTGAATGAACACATTGTACCATATGGATGTAATTGTCGACGTTGGGTTATGCGGCTTCATGGAAGGAAGTAGGAAAGGACTTAGGAAGGTCACGAAAGCAACGTGGAACGTTCGGCGTCTTTTCGGGCTTGCTAGCAAGCCGCAAGTCAACGTAACGTGGTCACGTGACATGACTCCAAAGGGTACGTGCGCCTAAAAATATGAATTCATCAAACAGCGTTCATGCGTGAGACTGCCTCTTGAGAATTTGACACAATAACAAACATTTCCATTTGCTTTGTGGCTATATTTGGTTTTGTGTTCATGCGAAGAAAAAAGAAAAAATACAAGTTTAACTGATTGAATTCATTTCTCAATTGTAAAATATTTCCATTTAACTGAATGCTAAAAAATATATCGAAATAAATATTGTGTTGTGCTCCAGATATATTCCCCCCCCTAAAGTTTTTCATCTGGAGTTTTGCAGATTTTTTATTATTTTTTTTTTAATTATTCTTCTTTTTAGTAGCTGACACGCCGCACTTCAGCGCATTTGTCAGTCATTTGATAAAAATGTGAACATTGTCACAAGTGGGTTCACAGTCTGCGTCTGTAAATTTTCAAAAATTTCAGCATGTTCGTCTGGAGAGGTATTACAAATCTTTTCGAAACTCTGGAATATCCCGTAAATAATATGATAAGGATGACGTCATCGTATTTAATCGACTTTTGTTTCCGTCCCGTGGCACAGACAGAACTCATTCGGAATATGAGACGGCAGCCGACTGGGGTGTTTGTAGGACGGAAAATAAGCGCACTTCCATCCAGTTCATCAGAAGCAATTTCAAGTCGACTTGTTCTTCGCCGAGAACGGAGCGTTCACGTTACCCCGTATATCCCGCGGCTAAATGCTTATTTTCTTGACACATACACAAATTCCACAAGCAAAAGATCAAGCTTTTTTTCTGCCATCTAAGAATGAGGGCCAGACAAAGGGGCATGTTGGAGCTGACAGCCGAGGAGATTGCTGTGAAGAGATTCACATTTTTTCCCTCCCCCTCCCTTTCCTTCCCCTCGTCCCGCTGTTACGAGCCTTTAGTATTCGTCCGGATTGTCGAAAGTCGTTTCATTAGTCTGACTTGCTCTTACTTGCAGGCCAAAGGTGGTAAGTCATGTACAGTGTTTCTTTTTTTTTTTTTTTTTCCCGTCCCTCGAGTTAGGACCCGCAAATGAACGCAGGTCAGCTTTCATATTTCCCCCGATGCCTTCTATCTCTTGCCTTGCGCACGTTTTCGCCTTGAAGTTATTGCGGAGGACTGACAAGTTGACACGCGGCTCCAAATGCTTTCAGAAGCAATGGCCGTGTTTTTGTAGGCGCGACTTGTCGTGATCGGTTCGGACAATAAAACAAAGAGGCAATAAACGCAAAACTACCCGAGGTGGCGTCATCGTGGTCGCATTTGCGCAGCAACCCTCCTGGAAGTTGCAAAGCATGCTGGGAGTTTGCAGCAGTGCGCTTGCTTTGTGTTGCATGTCGAGTGGACGAGAATAGAACGTCATACTGGATTTGACGAGTCGTCTGATGTCAACGGAACCAAAATGTGGAAATGTGGTTGAATGGAACAGTCAGTCGCTCGCCGTCGGGTTGTTCTGAGCTGCTCTGCTCCTCGTTGTGCTTGCGTGCAGGCGCCAACCCGTCAAGGCCCGGAGGTTTCCACAGCGCCAACAGCCCCGGGCCCGTTGCCGACCTTTACGGACCCGGCAGCCAGGATTCAGCTGTGGGCAACTACATCAGCGCCGCCAGCCCTCAGCCCGGTTCCGGGTTCGGCCCCAGCATCACCGTGAGTACTTGACCTTTAACCTTTGTCTGGCTGCACCTTGGTGTCGGCTGCGTTCAACCGGCTATTAAATTTGTCGCACATTTTAAGGCGCCAGTCGTGAGTTGGTTTTTTTTTCGTCTTTTGTTCTAATTTTACTCGGTGACAATCCCATAACCTGCGTGCACGTCGGGAGCAACGTAATGTCAGCTTTGAAAGTTATTTGTGTCAAATGCTAATGTTTATGTCCCCCAGCAGTGGCAGCAATTACCTCACTTGACCGTGAGCGTCACTCTTGTCGGAACAAAATGGATGTTATTTTTAGAAACGCAGCTGTCCCAAGGCTTGGGTTCGCCTCACCAAACGAGCGCTTTTCGGCTCCGTCAGCATCCCGGTCCAATTGCCGCTGCTTGACGCAGCTCCTGTTTCACTGACCGCTTCGCCGCTGCTTGCTGCGGCAACTCGGAAATGTAAAAAAGAGCGCGGCGCTTCGAGGTGGCGAGAACAAACACGGCTTGATGACAATTGAGGAATTTGGCCCGAAAAGTCGCCCTTAAAGTGACAATATTAGCCCAAAAAGAGAACACACACTGATTTATTTTTTATTTTTATTTATTTATTTATTTTTAGCCTTCAATACATTTTCTTTATTAAATCAAAAATATTTTTAATTTTTTTTTTTTCCTAAAAGATTTGAAATCAAATTTCCAAAGGCACTTTTCAACGTCCATCCATCCATTTTCGAGAGTGCTTGTCGTCATTTGAGCCACTGGTGAGCTCGACACTTTGGGTCCTAAAAAAAACAAAAAACAATAAAGGCATATTTTCCGGTCCTAAAAAATACAAGAATGGTCGCTCGCTAAATTTGCTCCTTTTCATCGGAACATTTGAGCAGACATGTTTCCTCGTTAACACTTTTAAACGACGAAATATCGTTGTTGATGAGCAATCTCACTCCGGGCAGTTTATCTCGAACCATCTCGTCTTGTCGTTTTGACATGCTCACGTGCTGAATGACATCACAGGCAAAGACGATTGGCAAGTAGATGGCCCAACGATTGCATTAACAATGACTGAAAAGCCGGAAAAATGCTGGTCCGGTCAGACCCATCAGGAGGGTGTGACTTGGACTGAAAAAAAACGGGGCGCGACGTCTCGGACAAATGCATGCCGACTCAGGGTAATTCAATCCTGAACGATTTAAAATCAAATTCCGGCCCGGTTCTAAAACGTTGGCCTGTCAAGGAAAAGAATGCTCTAATCTACTTTCATGTTTCAGATCAAGATTATTTGCACAGTGATTTAGAGCGGTGGTCTCCAACCACCGGCCCGCGGGCCACTTTGGACCGGGCCGCACAGATGAAAAAACAACCTTACCGTTTTTCTGGTTTATTCATTATCTGAGTCTAAAAAAAACATCTTATTTTGAAAAGTGGCTGGCTTATTTCCGTTGGGGCTACTGCTGGCTAGCAGCTAGCTGTTAGCATTAGCAACAATTATGGACTTGCATGAACCGGTCCACGGCAGAAAAAAACGGTTGGGCAGCCCTGAATTTTGAGCAACAAACCTGGACCGGTTTGAAGTGAGGCCAGCAAGCTAACATTTATACAACTGTCCTCTTCTATTATTCAACCGAGCGACCCGGGAAATGGCCCGCTCTTCCGCTCCTATCCGGTCTTGGATGGCTCAGCGAACTATTTGTTGGCTTGGCACTTCTCTTCTCTTGGACCTCACTGAATATTTCATCTGGGTTTTATGGCCCTAGAATGGTGAAGCATGGCTGAACTGCCGGACTGGCGCTCAGCTTGTTGGGGCATGTTTTTAATAGTTCGACGCAATTAAACTGACTGGGGGGGAGAAGAGGCTATGCAAATAACACCTGCTTTGTGGGAATAAAATGTAATTAGCATATGGGTTGAGGTGGCATCATGAAGAGCCCATTAGTCCTGCAGAGTGAAGCAAACTTTATTGTACACGTCATTAAAGCGTGTTGCGCGAACCAGTTAAGTGGAGGTTGAGCACATGCACGTATGGCCTGTCTGACTTTGCCGGGCTTCGGTCCATTGTGAGAGCATGTCGCCGGATTTGCATCCGAACCGGCACAAATAATTGTTTTATGGTATCCAAATGAAAACGCAAACCACCTTTTTCATTTGCTTCCAAAGCAAAACCTTTATGAATTGTTTTCGGTTCACTGGCTATCAGCTGTAATCGTCTGGCATCACTTTAGGGAGCCAAATATTTGTTAGGAAAGATCAAGCTGGCTCGTTTTCAAGGCAGATTTACCGGCAGTGAGTTTACCGACGGAAATGAAGCGTTTGTTGCCTTTCCTAGTTGTTGCTTCAATGGCTAATATTTACAATATAGTTTAAAAAAATAAGCACGTTTCTGGTGTTAAAAAGCAACACTCATAAATAGTTGATTTTTTTTTTTTTTTTTTTTGGGGGGGGGGGGGGTGATCGTGCAACCAGCGTGGTAAATGTACATTCGATGGTTGTAAAGAGACATTGGCGCATCAATAAACACACTGCCAGAAGCTAAAGAAGCCAAGCCAATATATATATTTTTTTAACAACCATTTGCGCTCATATTTACACCACCACCAGGTGGGAACTGAAAATATGCGACTGCAAGTGATCACATTCTTTTAAAGAAGATCAAAGTTCAATTGACCCGAATGAGGGCAAGCATCTCTGGAGAAACGTTCGGATGGATCGTTTCATTTTTTTGCGCACACACTAAAACCTTACGTAACAACAATGTTGTCCTGGCTGGTCCATCAATATTAAAAAAAAAAACACTGAGTCGGTGATCCGGGGTTGCCATGGCAACGGCGCCGGTCCACAAATGTCACACTAATCAGTCCCATTCTGATGAATTTTTCCAACTCGATTATTCTAACATGGAATGATCACATATGGTGCCTTTTAGCATTTGTGTTAGCAAATCCAACGGCAGTCAAGATTCCAGCCTCCCTGGCGGATGATCCCAATATGTCGGCGTTATTAAATCATCTCGTCACAATCAGGCGGCAAAGTGGAATGCTGATGGAGCCTCGTCATCAGCGTTGCACGCGACTTCAGAGTCACGCTCGGCTGCTTTTATTAATCCCTTTAGCCACTATCAAAATAGCGCCCGCAAAGACGCCGTAATGATTTTGAACTGTTTTTATATGCAAGACAATTAGAACGCAATTAGTTGATTGAGGCGATAACAGCGGCTAATCACAGCTGAAAGGGCTGCTCCTTTCTTTGCTTGTGATTTCCACCAACCTGTCAGCAGACACTCTGACGCGAGGCTGATTAGCTGCGCGCCGCCATCGTCTCATTCTGGGATGTTTATGATCTGGCCGTGCGCTCATATCTAATCACGTGTGTGTGTGTGTGTGTGTGTGTGTGCTTTTTTTTTTTGTATATATGACTCTCTTTGTCCTGTATTAGATGCTGTTATTGTAGCGTGCTTGATTTGAGAGTGTGCACTTTCTCCAGTGTCGTAATTCAAATCATCTTAATAAATACAGGATGTTCCCATCAAAATGTCGTCTTATATCATTTGCACAATTTGCACTCTGAGTTTAAGACGTGCAAAAATTAAATTGAACGTTGAGATTTGTTTTAAACTCCAAGTATGATTTGAATGTAGCCTTGACCTTGGCCACGCCCCCTTCTTAATAGCACATTGTGCTTTGAAATAAGCTGACGGGAATGTTAGCGATCTAAAGTTTTTTTTTTTTTTTTTCATTAATCAAATGATGTCAATTTTGCGGGGAACAGACTGTATTTCCTGTGAGCTAGCGAGAGTAGCTTCGCTGACGTTCTTAACAGACTCTCAATTGCAACGTTGAAGCCGAAAAAAATGTTGATGTGACTCCCTTTTTCTTTCCTTGAAATGCATACTGACAACCACACTAACTCTACACTTTTAGGGCCCGTTGATTGCGACAGCTTTTACAAATGGATACCATTGAACAGGTGGCCTGCTTGCCATCTCCTCCGAGGTATTGACTTTTATTTACTGTGCATTTATTTTATCCGCCTTTTCTTGCGGCATCAGGCGTCGTCCGCATGGCAAGAGCAGCAAGTGAAGTTTGAGTGGGCGACAGTCGCACCGAGATGTCCGCTTCACTTCCGTTGACTGGCTAAAATGTTTTGATTTTTTTTTTTTTGGTTTGTTTGTTTTGGTCGACGAAAGTGGACTGCATTTTAATCGGCGAAATATACAATGTGAACTTTAAGGTGTCTTAAAAAAGTTTTTTTGAGCTCCATAAACTCGTCACAAGTGAAATTCAGAAAAGGTCAAATTTAGTTGGCTTGTGATAGTTAGACCTTCTATATTTTATCTTCCTCCTGAAGTTTCACTCAAAAAGCCAAATTGCCCTCATTTAATTTATGGCAACTTATTATTAGTTATTTTTTTTTTTATAATTGTTCTCTAAATCTAACGAGTGACATTGTTTAGCGAAGTGAAGCGTACTCCTCGGTGGAAACGAGGCCAACCGATCGGATCACGTTTGTCAAAATGTGTCGAAATTCAGACGCTCACACTGCACTCCTGCTCCGCCTCATCGCGTTGTCCACATTTTCCTGTGAGCAAGTTTCGGACTCTCAGCTCTGCTTTTCAAGGACAGAGCCTCCATGTCACCTTCACCTTCCATGAGCCAAATAGAAAAAAATAAATAAATAGCCTCAACGTCCGTTTGAAGGTCATATTTGCAGCATGCGCACATGTCGTCCTGCATGACGGGCCGCCGGCTGTCGTTTTGCTTTCGTGCCTTTTGTCTTTTTGCGCTTTGTCGATTGCTACTCTCACCGTGCTCTCCTTTCTCCGGCAGAGTTTGTCTGGCGGCCCAGGAAAGACGGGACGAAGTTTCTAATTGGCTTTGTGTGCAGGTGGCGCTACTGAGGCACAGCGGGCAGGCTAAAAGAGCAAGCGAGTGGTAACCATAATGAAGACGAAAAGAAAACTGTTGAGTCATCTCAGAAAAAAAAAGAACAACTGCTGTACTATATCGCAAACCTCCTATAACGTCCGCGCCGGGTTTGCTTTGATGTTTCACATCTCGTTCAGACGCCTCTTTTCTTTCCTGTGCTTCGGTTGCGCTGTCCGTTTAGTTCCACACGACTTTTTGTGTCATTTTGTTTGATTTCTTTTGCTGCTTTTAAACTGCCGTCGACGTGGCAAAAAAAAAAAAAAAAAGAAAAGAAATCAGCTCGTGATGTCATCGTCTTTGGTAGTTTGAAGGAGAAATGAAGCATTCAGGCTCGAAACACACACACACAAACAAACAAGAGTCGCTGTGCAAGATTTTTAGATTTGAAAAAAAAAAAAATAATAATAATTTTAGGGCAAATCGGATACGAGGGTATCAAAGTAATAAATCTGAGTAGCGCTTTTATTTCTTGTGATGTCTCATTGTTAACCATGATGACCTATTTTTGGGCAATACAAAGAGGACGCCAATATTTTTATGGTCCTTTTTTTATAAGTGTTGTTTTTGTTGTTTAGAAATATATAAATTTTACATATATATATATATATATATACATATATATGTATGTGTGTATATATATATTTATATATATATATATATGTATGTTTATGCTATAACAAATTTCATATAAACATTGTGAGTTCAAACTTGCGGAAAAGAAATGTAGCTGTACATATTATTCCAGTCACTGCATATAACCAACTCAGTGAGAGAATAGCATATTTTTGTGATGGTGTGTCAAAGAACATGTTATAGCGTGTGGATAGAAGAAAAAGCTGTAAACACTTATGATTCTGATTATTATTATTATTAATATTATTATAATACATTTTTTTTCCCCCCTGCTGAGAGACGGTGACAACTCTGAGACCAACACACACTTGTTGCTCTGTAAATAGTCGAAGCTGAATCGTTTTACAGTGTCAAACCAGCAAACTCACAAATGGTGTGTGTTCAGTCGGTCAAGTTTTATGAAATGGGAAAAAAAAATAACAAAAAAAAAAAAGATGCAAATTGGTATCTTTTGTTAAAATGAGGAGAAGAAAAAAAAAAAAAAGATTTGAATCCAAAGCACACTGTACTTTTAGATTGCATTTTGTGCATATGCGGACACTTTTGTACTCTTCTGGTTTTTCTCTTATTGTTTGTATCATCCTGCGCCTTCCCAAATTCTTTTGGGAACAAACAATGTATGGGCTCTGCGCACGAGCCTGCTTCGTTTTGAGTTGTTGGAATGAATTAGGAACGTTTTTTTTTTGGTTTGTTTGTTTTTTTTAATGCCATACCTCAGCCTTGTGGATTCTGTTGTGGAATCGCGGGCAGGTTTAATTTATTCTCACGTAAATGAAAAACACTGAATGATTGAAATAGATCTATTTAAGGAAAAAAAAAAGAGCGAGAGAAGAAGAAGAAGAAATCATTGCACTGTGAGTAGTGAAGTACAGGCCATTTCCTATTTGCACATATTACATTGTTGGCTTTTTAAAAGGCGGCCCTGTGCTTTGAGATTAGCGGGAAGGATTTTTTTTTCTTTGGGGGGGGGGGGGGGGTTCATGTATTCTGAAATGGACAAACACCTTTTTGAATTGCGAGGTGACTTAAGAGCTTGCTAAATAGTAGTTGACATGTTTGACCTTTGCTTTGCTCTTATCGGACCCACGACTCATCTGAACGTATTTATTCGGGGTCGCACACTGAATTACTTGCTATCAATCCACAAAACATTTCGCTAATAATAATAATAATGATACGCTCCCGGAGTGTCGTCGGCTATTTCAAGGTCATCCCACGGAGCGGGTGGAGTGCATTCTGCTGCATAATAATTATGTACTTTTTTTTTTTATGTTGTTGTCGTTCCACCCACTTTCAAACAACCAGGTTAAGAAATATGCTGGATACTTTTCAAGTCAATGGTATGGAGTTGCGATCAAGTTATAATTTAAAGGAGATAAATAAAATTGTAATATTCACATGTAAGAGAAAAATACAAAATTATGCGGAAAAAAAATTAACAAAAAAAAAAAAACAAACAAAAGAAAAAAAAAAAAAAGAAAGATGCTTCTTTGCTGATTTCTAGTTCGATTTTGTTGTGGTTTCTCTATGAATAATAATTGTACTATACTATTAAAACGTACTGTGCATCCATTGCTTTTCTCTCTTTCCATCCTCGGAAGATCTTTTGTTACTCATTCATGGATTTCATGGGTGTGTAAAGAAATAACTTGTAAACGCAGTGCTGTCTTTGCTCCCCGTCTAGTGCTTCATTGTTGTTCTCCCTCTGCTCTACGTCTCCGCCCCCCCCCCCCCACTTCCCTGGCCTCCTCCTCCTCCTCTAAGTACAAGTAGATGTTCTATAGAACTCATTAATATGATAGATGTAGTGACTGTAGTAGACTTTAGGACCAGTCAAGATATACACTAGACCTTTCTCTCGGTGACCATGTTAGTCTCACATCTTCACTCTTGGACCTTCTTCGTTCTTCTTTTTCTTCCTGTCTTCTACTCTTTCTTCTTCTTCTTGTGTTGGCGTCACCTCTCTCGCGTGGTTTTCGGCGCACCAAAGCTCAAACGGATGGACGATTGAGAGAAACACTTGCTGGGAGGTGGAAGTGTACACGAGGCATTATTTGGATATCCCACCCTTGAATGTTTTTAACGGGGTGTGCCATACTACCTTAAATGCTAACGCTAGATATGCAAAAAAAAAAAAAAAGCGTTTTCTTTGATTGGCTTTGCCGGAAGGGGGACACATGTCTGTCATCGTCGCTCACTTGTGTCAAAAGTTTGCGCGCGTCATCGCTGGCTCGTTCCGGAGCAGTCTTTGCACACTTATTGATAGTTCGCTTGCGATTTAGAACGATTTGAGATTCGATTCGTCAATAGGAATGGCATGGGAAAACAAAATTGAACCCTGGACCGAGAATTTTACCGCTGAAGTGTTAATATGGAAAACTTTTTTTTAGGGTCTTCGAGTGGAACGTTGTCATCCCGTAATTCGTCAAATAGTGACCGTGAGGTGTTTTTGCGACGAGGCCTTGCTCCTTTTATTCTTGGCTCCTCTCAGTAATGGAAGCGGAGGTAATTGTCGCCCACCAAGGTTCCGCGCCGTCACATATGATCGAAGATCAAGCGCTTTTTTGCACTTGCTGCAAGGATGTAAGACAATTTCATACTTGCAGATTTTTTTAACTTTTTTTTTTTTAAACCAGTATTTCTGAATGTTGATATTTTGCACTCACGTCTAATTTTTCTTCTTGGATTACGTCAATAATGCTGTCCACCAGCGATGACGTCGCTTTTTTGACCGCTATTTGGGAGCCCACCAATTCAAGTTTTTTTTTTTTTTTTTTTTTTTTTAAGACAGTAGCGGTAATTTTCCCAAGGGATGAAATGGACATTGCGGCCGGTCTATTTGAGGAAATCGGATCAAAATAAATTGCTCCCATCCAGACTGTTATTTCACAATTTTGCGACGAGGAAGGCGAGACTGCTTGACGAATGGAATTGAAGCATTCATATTTACTTTGAACATGTGAAACATTATTTTTTTAAAAAAAGCGAGAGAGAGATTATAATCATGAACAAAATCAAGATGTATAACCTCTTAGCCTTCTATCCAACAGGGTAAAAGAAAGTGTTCCTTCGCGTCAGTTTAACTTGATATCGTCAAAATAGCATTAGCGCCACGTTCGAATGAAGCCACCTGAACCGAACAAAAACTTGAAGTTTCTTTGCCGCCAATGGCCTCCGTAGTTTAGTGATGCAGTAGCTTGGACTTTAAGGTAGCATGGCTCTGTAGCTCTCATTTCATTTGATCGCAAACTGACAGCGCTTTGCAGCTGATGAATGTTACTCATTTTAGTCGACGTAGCTTCTCCATTCAGGGAGAGGGGAGGGGAACTTGGTTTAAGAAAAAAAAAATCGTAAAAAAAAAAAAATGCGATTAATAATGATTTAAAAAAAAAAAAAAAGTCCACCTGCAAGGTGTTGACGTTTGTGTACTACCGTATCCATTGAAACTTGAATCTGGAGGCAAGTGCTAGGCAATGGCCACACTTCACTTAACTGCTCCACGCGCTGACTTCTCTGTCATCTTGTCTGCTGGCCAAGCAGCAGCTCCGTGTCCACTCAATTCCACTCTTGAATGTTCTCCATCATCGCCACCCCAGCAGACGCTTGACAAAGTTGTCTTTTTCTCCAAGCTATCTGATATGAAAGAGTGGGCTGTCACAAGTCACCTCAAAGTTCGTCTTGTCTTCTCTTTTTTTTTTTTTTCTTTTTTTTTTGGGGGGTGGGGGGGTTCGCACATCTATTCACACACTCAACACAGAAGCTTTCAAGATGGCAGAAAAGAAACGCGTGTTTAGAGTCAATTTCCAGTTGAAAGCATCACCACCTCCCATGCAATCGACATATATTCAAGTATATGCGTGTGTCTTCATTAGGTAGGAGCCGTCTGACTAATACTAGCCCGCAGACTTGTGCTCATGTAGTAGGACCGTCCTGTCCCGTCCTGTCCCGTCCCGTCATTATTCCATTGTTGGAGCCCATCCCAGGTGCATCGTGGGACATGTTTCTTCCATCGCTCTCGGGCCGTTCCTAACACTTGCCCCCCTTTTTTTCGTTTTTTATTTCGTTAAACCGACTTTTTATGGCGAGAGACGGACAGACAGACTGGACTGACCTGACCTGAAAGCATCTTTCAGGTTACCATATAGGCTTGCTAAAGCCCTGTTGTAAAATATGTGGAAAATAATAATGGATGGATGGGGGTCTCTCACATATCAAATGTGGAAAGTCTAATTTTATATTTGTATTTTCAAATAATAATATTGACAAAAAAAATGTCTGTGAAAGGTTTCCATCCTCTACTGTGGTCCAGAAATTGATGTGTCTGTCTGGAAAATAAATACAATAAACTGAATTGTTATATGACTTGTTTTTGTTTTGTTTTCTTTTTTATAGTTCCTGTTTATACGCCACTGATCAAAATTTCTTGGCGTCCTATTTTTTTTAAACATTAAAATTAATGTTTGAATCCACACTTACATCCTTTCGCAGAGTTAAGTCGCATTGAAAGGCGCGATATAAATCTTTATTTTTTTTTTTACTGCAGTTCCAAACATTGAGACGCTCACAAGAAGCAAACAAGTGATGCTGCGTAGTTATGCTTCCCCCTAGTGGCCATAATCGGTACTAAGTGCACTGAGGAAAATAAGCCAATCAACCACTATTTTTTTCTCATCAGCATCATCGTGAAGAGCATCAATATCAGCTAAGGCTCAGTGACTAAATGGCTGTAGATGGAATGAGAGGATGAATCAACGCGAGGAGGCACACCCACACACATGAGTTGAGGTTAATAATGGTTGAAATTCAAGTCATTCCAATTCTAAGTTTATCTTCATTATTCACATTACATTCGCTCTCATGTAGACGCAATAAATCACTTTCAAAGATGTGTAATGTGCTGACTCCATCAATCATCCTGACAAGCTGATCGATCAGCCGAGCTCCTCGGTCACGCTGCCCGTTGTGGACGGCGGCCTTTGTCTAGAACAAAACTGAAGCAGAAGCCATCAAATTATTACTTTGGCAAAACCTTGTGGCATCTTGGTGCCAAGGAAAGATGTTGAAGTGAATTGAGTAGGTTGATTAAGATTTTTTTTTTTTTTAAAAAGTGTTTTGCTGCCATCTGGTGACATGTACATGCAATTTTAGGGGCATGTTTAATGATGGCTCCTTCTAACAATAACAATGAACAAACATCACAATGCAGTAAATAATTTGCAGTGAGTCGAGGGAAAGTGCATTCTTTTCCTATTCATCCTACCTGGTTGACCTTTCCACTCTGGCTGCTTTTAATTAAGGGCCAATTAAAAGCGACATTAAGATCTGCCGGTTGGGTGTTCAGAGGTCTACAAAGGATTTGAAGGGGAAATGTTGTGTAAAGTTGACTGTTTAAACTACCCTACTTTATCATCTGCCTATTTCTGACGTCGTTCTGAATTACATTTACTGTGGTGAGGTTCATGCTTTTATACTTGCGATTTGACCTCCCAATCACTAGGGGGCGTACGTAACTAAAAGTGTCTCCATTTGAATTGGAGTGTGGATGTTTTTTGGGTCTGTATAAACCGTGCAATTGGCCTGATGAAGCGCTTACGGGCCGCAGAGTGGTCACAAGAGCCCAGAACTTTTACTTTGCCAATTGCCTTGGGCCGGGGCCACAAAAATCAACATCGCAGTCGGGGTGCATTCTGGCACCATGGCGACCCAGTCAGCGGAGGAGTCACAGAGAGACGGTCCACTCCCCCCCCCCCCCCCCCCCCAATCCCCCTCCCCTGAGTGTGTCAAAGGCACGCCGAGGACGCCATGGCAATGCATATTCATGCTTGCAGGATACACGTGCCTCAGCATTTATTAAAGGTAATTAAAAGCTGCTCAGAGACACCGACATGCCTAATTGGCAATTACAGGTATGGGTGGAAATGACAGCTATTTATATAGTGCATCATCCTAAATAATCACGCTACGTTTATACCTTGAAAATGGCATTGTAGGAATTCCTATATAATGAGCAACGTTCAATGCACTTGATTTTGTGTGCTTCACTAAATTATCTCCCCTCGCAGCTCTATAATGGTTGTTCCTCTTTGGCAGCGGAACATTTTTTTGACAGGGCTGTGTAATGGAGTCCATGGCTGCTTGCCTGCGTGTGTGCGTGCGCGTGTGCGCGTGTGTGCGTGTGCGTGTGGAGATGAGGCACTCAGGTGGCGGCTGCCTCCCAGAATGCACCTCTAATGTGGAGGCCGCCATGCAAATTGACGTGACATTGATGGGCACTCTCTCACCGGCGCCCGCACAGCCACTCCATTCACTAATAATTGCTGATTAAAAACCACTTAAGAGTCCATGACAACTCAAATGTGCATTAACCACATGACCTTGTGCCAATGCAAATTTTGTCACACACATGCTGCTTCTTATAGAAAAGTGACGGTATTGGAGAGGCAAAACAGAAAAAAAAAAACATGATTCACTTGGTTAGAAACTTTAGGAACTGTGAACATTATTCTGTAGAATTGCATATCCTTGTACAATGTTGCCTTAACTTGTTTCTCAAATCATCTTTTTCCATTGGAAATAAATGCAAATGCCATTAATGTGTTCCAGCTTTGAAAGAAAAAAAAAAGGAGTCAGGTGACCTTCGTTTATGCGCGCAAGTCAAACGTGACCATTGGTTAAAGCCTGTGTCACCTCATATGGAATAAAAGGTCATTTATGTGAGATATAAAGTCATTTTTCACAGTATCTGCTGGTGTGAAAAATACACAGCAGAGAACCAGCCTCATTTCTCACGCAAGGACACACTCAAGGTCAACTGTGGCATCACTCATGAGCTGGAAGTAAACCGCACAGCAACACAATGATGGCCATGATGTCATACAGTTGGAATGCAATTGTTTCTTCCCTTTAACGCTGCTGATATCTCGTTTGATGTTTTTTTTTTCCTGTGTGCTCGCGTGTGTGTGCGCGTGCGCGTGTTTTTCATAGAGTGGATAGCCTTATCAATTGTTGCACCACAACACAAAACAATTTGCTCATGTTTGTCCAATGGCTGTGCCCTCCCTTGCTCCACATTCATAAATGTATGCACAATTTCATAAACACAATCAGTGCACTGAATGGAGGCACAGACATTCGGCGAGAAAAAAAAACTCATTATTGTTCTTTAGCTATGGAAAAGCAGTCAATGGCCCATATCACACAGAATGGCCAACCCCCACCCCTCCCGAACCCTCCCCACAGGCACAGGAAAACACACTCCCCCCTTCTTCTCATTCACTCTACCCCCCCCCCCCCCCAACCTCCAACAAGCCCACAAGCACAAAGCTGAATTTCACCAGGCAGCAAACAATGTGCACAAGCAAAAAAAATCTATTTCAACTAACGTCACTCATCTCCTTGTGGTTCATTTTATTGTACACACAAATTGCTCACTTTGTCATAATGTGAGCAAAAAGCAAGTAAAATATTTATCGTGAAAAGAAACGAGACAAATTCAGGTTACAATTTGTAAAAAAAGTAAAAATAAATAAAATAACACGCGCACAATATACGCGCGCGTTACTACAAATTTGGTTGCTCAGCGTCGTATGAGATACAGTCCACAAGGGGGCGCTGTTTAACCAAATTGGTTTGCGATGCTTCTTTTTCTGGCTTACGGACAAGCGGCCAAAGCTCAAGCTCATACTCACATATAAACAAAACAAGAGACACATTTTTTTATTTAACATTTTAATGGAAACTAAAATTGTGACATTGTAAGATTTATAGATTTTCTTTTCATTCTTTAACATTTTTTGGAATTTTCATGCCTAAACAAATGGCAACATTTCTGTTCAACGCAAAACAAAAAGTGATGACTCGTTTGAAGACTTAAATGTCAACGTGTAAGACATTTGAGAGAAATTCTCCTGCCTCGTGTTTCAGGAGGGTATGACGAGAGGAGCAACAAGAAAAATAATTAAAAATACACAATTGAGGAAATAAAGACGGACAATGTAATTACAATTACACGTCACTCCGCAGAAAAAGCAAAAGTAAAGTGAGGTCAAATTATGACGAAAAACAAAAATTCCACATGATGCAGTGGATTTCCATCTTTCCCAAATACTTAAAGAAACCCAATCATTTTTTCTGAGTGACTTCAAATATTAACATTGTTGCTACAAGCAAAAAAAAAATGTTCACATCAGACTTAAATAACCAGCTAAACAATGTGAAATGCATTTAAAAAAATGACTTTCGTGTCATATATTCCTTTTAAATCTCATCCTATTTGTGCATCTATGGATAAGTTAGTTCAGAACTTGAAAATAAACTTTTTTTTTAAACACGTTATATTTGTTAAAATTAATCATGTGCTGCTTCAGACACTAACAAAATGGAACGCACAACATTTTGTCTTTCCCTCATACGCAACCCAAACAAGCCTGTCATAATGTTTTCTTTTTCTTTTAAATCTACAAAACATGTCAAATACTCCATGCTTTCAGCGGCGTCTGTGTCGCTTGGGAAAAAAATTCAGCATAGCAAAACTTGGGGCAGGGGATGGCACAACATAAGCGGGAAGCAGATTTGACACAATCAAAATTGCTGTAAAAGATTTTTCACTCAGGCACCCGAAAATTAAACAGGGCGTGCAGTTTTATGAAATGAGGAACTTGCATACAAGACCAACAATTGACGAGGTGCTAACAATAGAGAGGCTGAAGTTGTCTGTGGTGATGTGGAAGCCTGCGTCAGCATCCTTGAGGTGATTGCACATCCTGACAAGTGGAGGGTTCAACTCCACATGATCAGGCCTGACATCACGCACACACACACACACACACACACACACACCCCCACGGCTTCAGGAAGCTGTTTTTTGGTTTGCAGGCTGCAATCTCTCAATGGATATTGGACATAAGCCTGTTTTTTTTTCCTCTCATTTAAGTGCTCGGACAAAGGACGACGAGCAAATCTAGTCCCATCCTTTTCTAAAAAAAAAAAAAAAAAAAAACATTTTGACGCAAAATAAAAAGGGAATCATTGCAAAACTATCTTAACAGCATTTAATCACCCTGTTTTGACACGCAGAAGCCTAAATATGCCCAAAGATAACCTGATCGTGACACAGTATACAGTGTTCACTAGAAATAACCCCCAAGACATTAGAAAAGCCGCCTTTTCCATACAGATTTGTTTTTCTTGTTTATCATTTTATGGCATACTATTTATTAAACACGAACACCAATCACGGGGAAGGTTTCCAACGCTCAAGAGAAGCCAAAGCAAAAGCACTTTTTAAACGACATTGTAAAGTTAACTGGCAAGTTGACTTGCAAACAAAAAAAAAAATGTAAAAACAAAGGCGTGGGGTGGCTTTTTTGGGGGGGGGGGGGCGGGGGGGTGTTGGTTAAGAGTGGCCATCGGCCTCCGCAATGAGGCCTAATCAGGCCTCAGCAGCAAGAAGAGTACTTGAGAACAAGGAGCCAGATTGCCGTGAGCCGGTGGATGCTCGCTCGCTTGAGAAATCAAGAATCATCAAGGAGCTAATGAACGCCGTACGCCGATCAGGCTAGCATACGTTTAGAAAAAGGAGGGGGCGAAAAAAATGGAACATGTAACAGCCGTGCTTTCAAACAGTTTTCTAAATGGGAGTCCAGCACGACTCCTGACACCAGAAGGGCTTTCACTAAAAACTATTATTTGGGCTTTAGTCAAAATCCTCTTCCGTGTCAGAAATCTTCTCGGAAATAAGATTCCAATTCGACATTTCCAGATTAGAGAGCATCACAATGGTCGTTTGGCAAAAAACAAATAATTAAAAAAATGAACATAGTCATGGCTTTATCAACGCTACCTGAGTTACATTTAATAATTTTGTTTGTTCTGAGAAGTAACAGCCAACAGCCATTCTTTTGGGGAGGACTTGTGTCAATAGAGCTCTAGGAACGAACAACATCAAAAGCAATTAGTTGACATAAAGTGCGAACGATCCACATGTTAACCAAATCCGAACTTTTAGAAACCTCAAAAAGGTCCTTCGGTGTGTTCAATACTGATTTGGAGAAGGTGATGAACGTCGTGACATCACGCCGGGCAAATTTGGGCTTCCTAGACTTAATTGCAGCTTTCAACACGCCAGCCGAGTGAAAAACTGCCCTAGATGACGTCGTGTCAGCCATCTCGCAACTGGGCGCCCGTTCGCTAAGGGCATTCAAACGTGACCCGGCAACGCTTCTTCACATTTCGACAGCTTGGTAAAAAGGCGTCGTTGCAACCTCGTAGATTCATTCCACCAGTAAACATGCAGGACAGACAAGACAAACAAACAAAAATGCCGAGTCAGGCGTGTTCAAGTTGGAGAATGTGACACGCGTTACTTCGCCTCACCCCGCCATCGACACAAATAAAAAAGAATCAATGAGCGTATTGAGTCAAGGAAGCAAGCTTAATTTTTTTTTTTTTTTATGAACATGTGAACGGAAACTGACGCGAAAACTTGGCATTTTGGTTGAGAAGGCGTTGCCAGGTGTCGCACGCCAACGACGGGGTGAGGAAGGGCGGAGTCACAGTCAAGACGACGCTCACGTTAGACGAAACACGACAACGGGGGTTGCGAGGTGCCCTGCAGATTTTTTTTTTGTTTTTTTTTTTAAGACAAAGATTGCGGCCCTTCGAGTTACTGACGTTTAACAGTTTGACTTAATGGAGCCACTTGGAAGGCATTCGTTTCAAAAAGTCATCTCCAGTCGCTCGCAGTCGTGAAAGCGTCCGGGGCGTTTCGGCAGTTTTGACGGATGCGATAAAAGGCTTTAAGGAGATGCGCTTCACTAATGACGCCTTCTCTTCGTGGACGTCATCGGCCGCATTGGTCACAGCCCGTCCGCTCGTATTGTAGAGGCACCGATCCATCTCCTTTATCGTCCGCGTATTAGTCCGACGCCCTCAAAAGAAGTCGTTGCCGCGCTAAAACGAGCAAGTGTTTTCACAGTTGTCCACTTTTGTCCCAGCGAGGATTTCCAAGGAGGGTACCCACAGCACCCAGAAGAGACGGCGGAGCCAAGCATTGCCGACGTCTACCTCACTGATCGGGTCCGTCCTTGGTCTCGGCATAAACCAAAACTCGCTTTGGATCTGAAGAGGGAATGTGACAAAAAAAAAAAAATGCTTAAGATGGCACATTCAGAGTCACCCAACGGCCCGATCCAAACTAAAGATACCATTTCATGCAGTCGACACAAAATCGTGACTTACATTGTTTTTGCAAGCTGAAAATGTATTCCATTTCTGTTGAGGAAAAAGAAAACCGTTAATAGGCACGAAACATTTAATTCCAAGTTTAACGGTTAAGCATAAATCTCTCTTGAAAAGCCGACAAGTGTTTGTTGCGATTAGACACAGACAATTTGACTGCAATTTTACGATGACACAAATCATTGGAGGCTCGCCTACTCTTACCTTTAGTGTGATAAGTGACAGCAGCTTTGACATCGAAGGAGCCCCAGCTCCGCCTTCTGCAGACATCTTTAGACAAGGCTTGTTCTTGGGACTTGCCAAACAACACCGTGGTTGTGTGGCCCCGTACAGGCTTAGCACCATTATCCTTACAAGGAGAATCCACGCTCGTCTTTTCGCCGTTCTCCTCCTCGGCCGGGACACAAAGATGAGAACAAGCTGGCGCGATAATTAAAGTCCTTTTCACGGCATCTTGAGCCAAAGTGCCAGGCTCCAAGAAGAAAGGTCCTTCCTCAAAGCACGGCTGGCCAACTTGGGCCTGACACTCGCCCGCGGATGGCTTGTCCTCTGCCGGCACCGACACCGACCCACTTCCCCCTTCTGGCCCCAAGTTGGGCTCATTAATGAACGAAAGCCCCCATTTATTGTGGAAGATTTCTCCCAAGGCTTTCTGATTTGTCTGAGCAGCCGGAGCGTTGAGGTGACGGGCACTGGGGAGAGCGGGTTGCATATTTAAAGGGTAAATTAAGAGGGAACACTTTCGCAGTTCACACGCCTCGCCCTCAATGGGGCTGTTTGTGGAGCTACAATTACTTTCAAAAGGAGATGCTACATTGTCGCCACTTCCAGGAGCAGCAGGAGCAAAGAAGGTACCCACTGACGGGCAGCCGTTTCCACTCGCCGAAACGGGGCCGTTAGTAAAGCTAGCGGACGTGATGGTTTTCATAGCAGACATGGGGACCTGCGAGAGTCTCACAGGTGGAGGCAGTGCTTCTGCTCCACTTTGAGCTACTTTGTTGAGGTTCTCTTTGACTTTACTTGCATAACTGATCTTGGGAACTATTTTAGCACTGCTATTGTCCACAGGAAACACTGGAGGGGGCTTGAACAAAGTCCACGAGTCCTCTTTTGAAGGTGAGCAAACCTTGGCTTTGTGCCGCTCCTCAGTCTTTTTACCAACAGCTTTCCCATCAGAGTTCTTCCTCTGAAGTTCCCCCGCGGAGGCCTCAGAGGCTGCGGTCCGTCTTGGCGCTGACTGAGTCTCCCCTTTATGTGAGGCTTTCAAGCAGTCAAGTCTAGAAGACCCTCCTTTCTCGGTCGGCTCGGTATTCAAGGTTGCAGGCTCCTGTGTCGCGATTCCCTGCGGCATGTCATTTTCTCTCATTGCATTGTTAGTGTTCTTCATGTTGTTACATCGGGCCTTGCGTTTCTTCGGCGTGGTATATCCACCCTCGGATCCGCTGCCATCATTGTCCTTACACGAGTAGCCATTTATCACACCGCAGTGTGCCACACCATTTTGCATCAACACAGAGACTTTCTTATCCTCGTGAGAATTCGAGTCAACAGCCTTATCATTTTTAAGGTCCATAGTCTTTTTGCAGTCGGGTCCTTTGATGTTCATTTTTGGAGCTGATGAGTACAGCCGTTGCGTTGACTGCTTCTTCACATTGGTGTGACTTGTGGGTCGGTTTCCATTGCTGTTGGGAGGTTGCGGTATCCCAACAGCAGCAACCAAATGCGTACTCTTGTCCACCTCCTCTTCGCCAATGATTACTTTTTTGTTGCCTGGAAGAGAGATGGAAATAAACTGTTGATCATAAAATTACATTTAAACCAGAGGTTTATGTCAAATACTTTGTCTTTTATAGTATCAGCTGGTTTATGTCAAATGTTTTTTTGGGGGTATTTTATAGTACTGTGATGAGAAATGTCACACGCTGGACTTCATCTTCATGAACTTGAAAGCCATTCAAACATCACAGCACAACAAAGCCTTCAAAGTGCACTAGGGTGATCTGCTCCTTCCTGTTAGTACCTGCAGCAGTGGTCAAAGTTCACAAACACTGCTGCTGTCATCATGGCGTCAACTCAACAGAAGGCCATCCCAAGCCACCGACTGCTGGTTTAAACATGAACCTTCACCCAAAAATACATGACTGACACATCTGAGGATGAGCTCTGTGTGTTGCATTACAGCCATGTGATATCGAGCAGAGGGCATCTGTCAAATGGATTCTTAGAAGTGGCCTGAATATATAAATACAAAACAAACATCAGAAAATGTGTTTGATTGGTTTTAAAAAAATTGATAAACATATTTTGGGGCCAAGACAACTATAAAAGCTGCGCAATGAACTGCTGGGTCAACTAAGGACTTGACGATTAAAGTAGAGTTGACATACCATATAGTGACGTGTAATGCGTATGGGACACTCTCAAACGCGCACTTTGATCGAATTGTCACGGAGTTGTCGCGTGTTTTTCGGCGCCTGAAAATGCAACAGGCCTGTCAAAGCTGCCGAGCACTAGCTAACGAAAACTAGCTAGCAGCTCGGCCTAGACGGGTCATTGCGTGGCCGCCTAAGCAAACAAAACCGAAAAGGACAATAGATACTCAAGTATGTCACGGTGGAAGCATGTCGTTGTAGTATTTGAAAACTTAACTAAGCGGCTAACTAGAGCATTAGCCCCTCAGTTGTGCTCTAACATGGCCGACAGGAAATGGCAGCTCCGAACATTCCAGCGGAGCCGGCTCCTTTCACGAAACGGGACGACAGCATTAGCGTGCTGAAATGAGCTCACCTCAATTCCACGGCCACAGTTGCCATTCTTAAGACTGCCTACATAAAGGTTAATAGTTTGAGGCGCCCTCGAATGCTTTCCAAGTAGTGTAGGGGGGAATTGGGTGAGGGGACCGCCGCACAAGGTCAATTCCCGATATGTCAAACCAAAGCCAGCCACAACTGTCACGCAATGTCAGCTAGCCAGTAAGCTTGACACCCAGCGGCGTCTCCGGAGATAGCGGTTGAGTATTTAGTGGTTTTAGATCAATAAACCACCCTTTACATATCGTGTAATATTGTACTGAAAAGCAAGAAGTGTAGATGAATGCTTAAATCACGCTGGCTGGAAAGCTGGTAGTGGCTAGTTGACATTAGCTGACTAAGGCTAGCAAGTGCTAGCTAACTTTTACGGATGTCCAAACCTGTTTTCTTCGCGTTCGTTTCCTGATGCTGGCGCTGGTGGAAGTGGCTCTGATCATGTTTTTGATAAGCGGTCCACCGAGGGGGGCTTGCGTCTTCTCCGCGGTGTTGATTTCGAGTGTCCCGTGCCCGATCTTTGGGCTGCGCCTCCATTGAGGTGGAGAATGTGCGACTTGTTCAACGGGCGCTATACGCTAGCTCGCCGGTGGAAAGGGAGAAGGGGGGGGAAAAAAGTGCAGACCAGTCCAATCACTGCCAGAGCGAAACGGAAGCTATTTGAAGACTGGAAACGTCAGCAGTAAACGTCTAAAAATGGTTTATGGCTCTAACTAGATTCCACGCTGAGTGTTTATGCGAAGTTATACAGCAGACATTATCACAAGTTTGAAGGCATGTTGGGTATTTAAAACGAATCGAAGGCAGTTGTGATCTTATTTGTAACTGTCGGGGTGGGGTTACCGTTTGAACTCAAAGCATAAGACCGGAGGCGCTGCCACGTCTCCAACAAGTCCAGTGGAGGGTCCCGGTAGAGTGCAACAGCCCCACATTTTTTTTTTTTTTTTACAAACACAGTGCAGTGTGTGTGCTCCGTCATCTTTTATTAGCAGAGGTGGCAAAAGTACTGACACTCCGTCCTGAAAGATAATTGTGTAACAAAAACAAACAAACAAAAAGAAGATTGAAAGTGCTGATTCGTCATGTTTCGTTCAATATAGATATATAAAATCTGTTGATAACTTGGCAAAATAGATTTCAAACTTTCATTAACTTACTCTGGACTATAATATATTTTTTTTAAATAAGAATGATAATAGTTGAAAAAATATTAATTCGGCAGGTGCGCATACAAGTCAGTAGTCAATTAAAACTACAGTACTGTAACTTTAGAAAATTTGGAAAACTTCTAACTATCTCTATAAATCACATTAAAATAACTTTTTGGGGAGGAGGAAAAAGGTGAGTATAATATACATAGTAGCATCCAATTAACTTTGCATTTAAAGTAAAATGGCAATCATTTGGCAAATAAATGTGACTAACTAAGGCCAATAAGTAACTTATATTTATGAAGAGGTCAGATTGGAGTTTGGCTGACATTGCTTTGAATTCTTGTCAAATCATTTGTGAAGAAAAGCTAAATTGTCGCCGACGTCGTACTGCTTTGAACGTGCACAATAAATATTAGAAGGGACAACAGTGCCACCTTGTGGCTATCCAGACATATTGGGAAGCTCCGATGTGTACACTAAAACGCCAGCTTTTTGTGCAATTATTTTTAAGATGAACTTGAACACCCAAAATTAAGACCAGATGGATGAAAAAAATACAAGTAAAAAATCGCCATGCATTTTAAAATATCGTTACTATTAATTATGATATTTTACTGACATGATTTTTTCACTCTCCTTTTTTTCATCATTTGATGAAACTCCAGACCGACAAATCATAAATATGCCATTAGGATTTGACATAATGTCATTTATTGAAAGATATAGCAATACATTAAAAGACATTACAAAACAATATGGACCGCTTCCATTTGCAAGGACTAGAAAAAAGACAATGTGAGATGAGCTAACCACGTGATTAAAATAAAGGCATCCTTTGTTGTTTCTAGCAGAGTTGAAATGCCTGCTGATACTATCACCAAACCAACATCTGTCAAAGAGGTTTTTTTTTTTAACGTTTTCTATTATGCTGGTAGTTTACACTGTTGTTTACTCAATCTTCCTGAGAGCTGTTTGTAATACAGCACTTTTATAACAATAATTATTATTCAAATATTAGAAACAGCTCTCAGTATGATGCAGAGTGGTGCTAGACCAGTGTAAACAACAATCACAAAAATCTATTTGTGTTTAATTGAAATTAAATCCGTTTTGACTGATCACATATACAGTACAAATTAAACGTTTGTAGTGAGACGATCTGCGGTGCGGACGCAGAATTTGTAATTCATTATATTGTGCTGTTGAACTGCCGAGTGGTCGACGTGATATAAAAATGAGTAGACAACCACACAAGTAAGAATCTCGAGCATGCAGCAGTCCAAATGTTTGCGAAATTAAAGAAGGGGACATTAAGAACAGTAATCCTCAAAAAAGTTACTTAATTGTTAATTGATGTGTACTATACATTATGGCTCATGGGTGCAAAGAAAAGGTGCATTTCTTTGGAAGCAGAGTATTAATAAATAAATAATAATAAAAATAACTTGCAGTCACTACACCCGTTGCACAGCTCAGCTGAGAGCTGTTAATGCTCGAGTGACACTGCCCGGGTGTCCCTGTGCTCCTCCTCGTCGGCTCACAGTTTAAATTGAACATCTTCATGCCGCAGGACCTTGTAGGTGAGCCAGTAAAGGACATTAAACATAAGGAAACTCATGGGGAACACGGCGCGCGAGACGGTGTCAATCTTTTTGGCTCGGTCCACAAAGCGCCGCCTTATGTCATAATAGCCCAAGCCAGGAGGCAAGTCAGCAAACACTGGAGTGGCATCCATTTCTGAAGCACTCGCCAATCCAAGGCCAAACGTGTGGAAGAGCAAACCCTGGCGTGCCAGCTCCTCCTCCTGAAAGAGAACAGACGGAATTCCGAGCATCGTGTCTTGTGTTTTCCCACCAACTTGATGTTCTAAAGCGACGCGTACCCTAGCACAGGCGCTGCACTGCTGGCCTGCACTCCCGTGAGCCGCGTCATTGCCTGACATGTTGCCTTTCGTCTTACTCTCGCCGCTACCCTGCTAATGGAAGAGAGAGAGCGGCACACTGTGTACATGGAAGCATCCAACCGCATGTTTTGCGTTCATGAACAGTCGCCATCCGTCAATTACAACGTGCAGGAAAAGTAATGGAGCGCCGCGTTGCCCTGCTGACAAATAAATGCAAATGTTCCATGCAACTGCTCTGAGGACAGAGGCATAAATATTGAAAACGGTTTGGAATCCTGCATTTGATCCCGCAGCGCTGCTTCTTTCAAGGAATATTTTCCATTCAAAAGAGGAGCAAAGTACATTTTGCCTCCCTTTTTGTTTCTCTCATGAGAGTCAAGGTGAGCTAGAAAGATGTTAAAAGAGTGCGCAGCCGAGAGTGGGAAGGGGTGACGACCTAAATTAATCACAGGTCGACGCTGTCCGCGTGGCAACATGCAGCTGAGATGCGGAGCTCGTGCGTAGACCGGCAGAGGGAATTGCAGGTGACAGCTGCCTGGGGGGCGGGGGGGGGCGCCTGAGCGGGTGGCTTGCACTCACAGTCCGTTGGCGCTCTTGCTCTCGGAGCTTCTTTCGGAGTCGGAAGAACTCCTTGTGCTGCCGGGAAACAAAATTAACGGCGGCGTACTCCAAGAGTGCGGCAAACACAAAGAGGAGACAAACCGCCATCCAGATGTCAATGGCTTTCACGTAGGACACCTGCAAAAAAAAAACTTATATAGTTCAGTTTTCACTTTCTCCTTTCATTTCCAGCCAAGAGAAATTCATTCAACGCTCAAATAAATAAATCACTTTAAAGGGGAAGTCACACCCCCGTAAAAATAATTGCATTATATGCTCAAAGCGCTTTCACGAGTCTAAACACGGATTCTGATTAATATCACGTTTGTGGAAGATGAGTTAAGCCACAAAATTCACCCCTTTTGATTATGTTTATTCATTTGTATTTTTTCACAGCAAAAAAAAAAAACGTTTTGCACACAGCTCTATTCTCTCATTTATGGTCATGTTATGAGAAAGCCCCATCTACAAAGTAAAAAAAAAATCAATTTGCTTACAAGCTTTTTCACTTGCCAACCTGTATGTCTTATACTCTTTGAACTTTTGGTGAAATGTGTTATTTTTTTACATCCAAATTTATTTTCTTATTTGAACTGTCCTCTCATTAACCTTGAGTTTAAAATAAATAATTGATTGGAAGCGTGTTTTGCTCTCCACATTAGCGGTGCAAGGAATTGTGGGATAGGATCCAGTGTTTCCTCAAGCTTAAGAGGAAATCAAGCAGCTGGCACCATGGCTACCACCGACACCTCGCAGGCATTTCACTTAGGGAGGAGCTTTCCTAAGTAAATACACGTGTTCGATCATTTTGCCGAAGGAAACTACTGCATATTGCATGCCTTTCTAGTGACATCGTGACACACCTCATTAATCCAAAGGGTCCATACGACACTGGGCTAGTGGGCGGACTTGAACACCGCGTTCAGACATGTAAGTGATTCTTGACGTCAATTTATTGTAACGAGCTGTGGTAAGCTATCTTCCATTATAGTGCAGAGGGGGCGTGTGACCCATGCTTTTTTTCCCCGCAATACTACGATAAAGTGTAATTGCACATCCACGCCAGTAGTTGGCAGCGGTGCTCGCCCTGCCCGTTTTGCAATGCGAGTATGAACGCTACAGAGTAGGTTTGTTTTGCAACAAAAATGCTTTTTATATTTGAGGCGGTGAGTGGGCGGTCGAGCGAATCGTTTTCTTCTGCCAGGGGGGGCGTAACATCAAATAATTGAGAAGCACTGAATTAGCTGTTAATTAGTTGTTAGGCTCGATAGTTCCGCGTCGGTTCAAGTTATCAAATATAAATCCTCGGGGTGTCACAAAGCAAAGAGTCCAACCTTGGGCAAGGACGCCCTGGAGCCGGAGCTCTGCGTCGTCATGGTGAGCACCGTGGTGATGCCCAGGCCTACCCGGGCCGGAGCCGCGTCCATGTTGATCCAGAAGGACACCCAGGAGAGGATGACGGTGAGCAGGCTGGGGATGTACATCTGGATCAAGTAGTAGCCCATCTGGCGCTCCAGGTAGAATTTCACCTCAATGCAGGTGAATTTACCTAACCACAGGAGGAGATACAGGTCCAAACTAACAGGCTCATTAGAAGTAGAGCGACAGAGGACCTCGCCGACGTTGGACCGGGGGGGGGGGGTGGGGGGGTCGTCCTGTATGTCGTTTACCTGTGTTGTAATGCTTGGTGCAATAGCCGAGGCCTTGCTCCTCTTTGAGCACAAACTGCGGGAGCACCAGGTCGTCGGCCACCTGCACGGCGCCCACGTCCAGCCACTCAAAGATGAGATCATTCATAGTGTAGCCGACTGGAAGAGAGGAAGAAGCTCATCGGCGGAACTTGAAGTCCGTGCGATGCTGTCAACCCGGATTTCAAATGAGAGTCACTCACAGCTCTCCAGCTGCATGATACACGTCTGGCTGTCCATGGGGAAGTTCTTGAGATCCATCGGGCACGAGAGGGTTAATGTCAGCCTGGAGGACATTGATGGCACATTGAATTTGAATCATCAACCTTTTTTTTTTTTTTTTTAATGGTAATTAATTGAACATTAGGGTAGTAAAAAATACAGCCATTTGGATATAGTCCCCCCCCCCCCAAAAAAAATATAAATGTCAGCAAATATTGCAGCTACATTTGCCATATTAGAAATGTTCATAGGCTTCATATTTCTTATAACGTATTTCCTGATTATTCCACCACACTGATTTTGTGTCACTTTAGCGACTTGAATTTATTTAGCCTGCAGTTATTGTTTACCATGAACATGTTCACAGGATTAGCTGGACACCAATTGCAACTCAGCTGAACTGGAGTGGAAAAAAAAAATGCGGGGCGCAAAATGAAAACCAGCTGTTGTGGAAGTAAATGTATGCTATTGATGGATAAATAGATTCATGTAACGTTTCATTCTCGAGAAATCTAAATCCAATACAAGGCTTGAGTTAAAAAAAAAAAGAAAAAAGATAATAACGTCCAATTTTGATTCAATACCGCTCACCCCAGTGATTCCAAACCAGCACAAAGAACAAAACAAAATTTAATTTTAAAATTATTCATGTATTGTTAAGCAAACACGGTTTACTTCCAATAGTAAATATTGTTGAATCGGAAATGTAATTTCATTACCTGATGCTGTAGAGGACATTTCCATTCTGGAATATTCTGAGCAGTGTGTTGTCAGTGGTGACGTCATGGAAATTTGCTCCTTTTTCATTAGCAAAGAACAAGTCGGGCTTCCAAATAGAGTCCAACATGGACGGGTCCAGGTCCAGCGAGTCGTCAGGGTACTCTTTGTATGCTAGTCGAGGGTCGTTCCACTGCTGGCGTAGAAATACGTTTAGACGGTAATCCTGCAACCATTTAGACACATAGAATACTTACAGGCTTGAAGAACATTTCAAATCAAAGAGCGATTTTTTAATTATTTTTTTGCATTATCTTGTTTTGACATTTTATGCATAATATTCACCCCGGGCTAATATGTTCTGTAAAAGCACATTTGTGAGGCCATCCAGAGAGAAGAGGGATAACTCGCAAAAGTCCAGGTTGTGATTTTTTTTTTTTTTTTTTGGGGGGGGGGGGGGGGGGGGGGGAATCAGCAAGTATCCATTTAGAAACAAGTCAATCTGACATCTCTAAACAGGTGAGCATGTAACAACAAAATGAAAATGATACAAAAATTGCTGACACTTGCAGGCTCGTGTGCTCCTCATCTAAAAGGACATCAAACTCCACTTTCAATTATGACAATTAATATTTAACAAGGCCCCCTTTTAAGTATTTTAGAAAATACATGAGTCTCACTATCTCCAAATGTGAATAAATAAAACCCCCCTGAAAGTGTTCAGACCTCATAAATAAGGGAGAGTACTTTTTTTGGGAGTCTTTTTAAACCTTGATGAGGAAATTCCATTTGACATTTGGCATTTTATTGATGGCGTTTTCAGTCAAAAAAATATTCTTTAATTAATCTGTAATCTTCTTCTAACTGAAGCTTAATAAATGTTAAAGGGGAAGTCAACCTCCCAAAACCCTTTGCAATAATATATTGTATGCGTCTTCAGTAGTCTTAACACGGCATTCTGATAAATATTGTGTTTCTCAGGGGGCGGCCATTTTGTCACTTCCGTGGACGGAAAATGACATCACAGTTGCACAGGTGACGACCAATCACAGCTCACCTGTTGTGTGAAGCTGAGCCATGAGCGGTCCGTCAAGTGAGATGTCATTTTCAGTCGACAAAAGTGACAAAATAGCGTCAGTCTGCTGATGTTCACATTTTTGGGAGGATCACGAGGAAAATTCACCATGGTGGTTTCAGTGATGGAGCCGAAGCTGTTGATGAAGATGTTGCAGGTGACGTTCACGGGAGGTCCTAGAAGGAGAACATTGTTACACAACATGGTCACCTCGTTTCTCTGAAATTGCAATGATCCATCCAGGAATTTGAGTCCACTCCCGTTTGAATGGTCTGTATGTTGACCACGAAACTTTAGTTGCATTAGGGTATTTATAGATAACCAGCTGGGATTTTTTTTTTCTCAGCATGTACTGACGACGGAGTGGAGAGCGGTATCAAATATGTTATGAAATATATATGAAAATCAACCCTGGAGACTTGTGTGGGGTAAAGTGTGTCAGAGAGAATCTGCTGGCTTCATTTCGAGCCGGAGATCCGGATTGGACTTAAATGGGCCTGTGGGGTAACGACACGGGCACTGCTCCGCATTTCAAATTAAAAGGATCTGAAGGAAGTGTAAAAATATCACAACCCAAGGCTGCGGGTCAACAGTAATACAGTGAGAAAAAAAACACATAAGGCGTGTGCGAGAAGCATCTCTGGTCCCCCCTTTTGACCCATCTGTCGGAGATTTGTGCCACCTCAACGCCCACATTGTTGGGCAAATTGAGCGGCAAAGCTTCCTCACACCTGTCACGACAGGGAGGCAACTCCCGGCCTTACCTTTGAAGTTGGGTCGGATGCGAGCGTCGTAGCCAGATGTGCGACCCATCAGCTTGTCCAGAAAGTCAGATGGAGAGGGCGGTCTGGATGCACCGCCGGGTAACTTCATGTCCTTACACTGGACTGACCTGCAAGGCAACGACAGCCTTGACACACGAGCTTGTTTTATTTTCAAGGCGGCTAAATATTACAAATTATCGTGATATCTTCATGTTATATTTCATTCTATTATTATACATTTTGAATTCAAGGTTGAAAATTGTTTGAATTTAAATACAGAATTGACACTCATATATATATGGATTGCATGCTGCTTGCGTCCACGTGGAGGAAAAGGAAATGTAATCGGGAAACAGGTGACTTGTTGGTGTCAAAATGAGAATCGTAATTTCTCTTTGAACTCCGTGTAAATCATGACCGGCTAGTTTTGCTTCAATTTACTGACTATCATTGTTTTCTCTCACGGGAAGATGGTTTCGTCGAACACTGATTTAACTCAATTAACGACCCCCTCCTCCCTAAAAACCACAAACATGCTCAACAATCATTCGTCAGCACTGTAAGCAGCAAGTCATTATGAATGACTTCGTTTTAGAAGAAATTAATCTCTCTGAATGTGAAGTAAAGAAACAAATTTACAGTACCTGCCTTGCAGAAAAAACCCATAAGTAGCCCACAGCAAACACAAGGTGTGCAGTTGCATTCTGGAAACCAAAACAAGTCCACCTCTGGAGGGAGGCTGGAAGTGAAAAGGAGGGAAAAAATGCACAAGATGAGAACTTGTTGTTGCTCGTGCAGCTGAAGCTGTCGTCTGAACTCAGCTGCTCCTCCTTCGCTCTCCCTCGGCAGGTGTAAACGACAGGACGCTGCTACTGTATAATTCACAATCCCTGGGAACTTGTTCCCCCCCCCCCCTACTGCTCGTGTTTGTACGAATGACTTCAAGGTTTCTTTTTTTTTTATGGCCATACCATGTTCAAGGAACGTCTGCAAGAACATTTAAAGAGACAGTAACCATCGAGTTCAATTGTGGAACAAACTATTATTACCAACTTATCTTATTGGAAATTATTTGGTACAGCACATGCACGTCTATATTTTGACACATTTTAAAAGCTATTTCAACTCAAGCCTTTTTGGGAGCTTTCCACAACATCCAGGATTAGATTTACAGCCGTTCGGATGATTTCTCACAACGTTTTGCGGCACAGCTCACATTTCTGTTGGTAACTGAGATGTCCGATGTTTCCAGTTTGCTGAGTGCATCTTCGAATAAGCGGGAGGGGAGGGAGGGGTAGAAAAAAAAAAATGTAAATATAAATGTGGAAGCGCATGTTCATCGCTCCATCCAGCGATTCATCCACTTGATCATGTAAAATTAATAAGAAAGGAAGAGACGGCCCATTATTGCTGCACGTCTGCCTCACTTGGCTCTGGAGCCTTCAGCGTCAAAGACGATAAGAAATGTGGGTGATGAGTAAACAGGGATGTATTACGAATAACGGGCAAGTCAAAGGAGAATAAGAAAACCATTTCCGCATGCTTGAGCATTTTTACCTCCAGACAACATAAGTAGGCCACGGCACTTTGGTCGGCTCTCTATTTAATTCTTGACTTAAACAACTTGCTGATTTAATTGTTTCTGAACAGACACGAGATCAGGGTGGCTTCCTACATTCGTTTGCGCCATCTTGAACTTAAGCACACAAAGTACAACAATCCCTTGAGGTCAACGCATCCCACATTAGTGCGATGCGAGAATGAGGGGGCTAGCGCTGCTTTAAAAATAGATTTTATTTCAGCCTTTCTCCCGACAAGCTGCTGTGACGGCATGTGGTGTGACCATTACACGGTGAGCAGGAGTTTGCCGGAGAAATGTTTGTACCAAGGCGAGAGAGTGCTTTCTCTCTGGGACAAAATGGGCAGGGGGCGGGACTCTGGTCAATAAATTGAAATTTCAACAGTAATATGAAAATAATTTGGTGAAATGATGCAATTGACATGAATCTTGACGAGCTATTGTAAAAGGACAAAGTTGACAAAGTGTCACTCCATCATCAGCGATCTCCCAAGTCCTAATCCTCGTGGATGTTAAACAGCTTGGCAACTTCATTGAGGTCTGCATGTTCCTCGCCATCCTTGATAATCTACACATGATAATAAAAGATGTCTTAAAAAAAAAAAAAAATCCACAATCTTGAAATGACATTTTTTGTTCTTAAATAAGACAGCCGACCTTTCTTGCGATGGGCATCCGGTTGAAAACGTTCCACAGGATGATGCCCACCACGACTTTGTCTCGCAGGTAGAAGATGACGCCTTTGCCGTAGTCGTCTTTGTGCGTCACAGCGGGAGCAGGTGTCGGGGAGGCCACGGCAATTGATGCCACGTCCTCCGTTTCACTCTCTGAGCGGATGCTAGTTCCTGCAGCACAATTTCAAAGAACACACCAAAACTGATCCCCTCCATTTCATACACAGCAAATAATTTTGAATACATAAAATAAATGCTTTATATACTGCAGCGTCTGTTGGTCTGCCTTTAAGAGGCGGGGCCTGGTTGGCCTGTCTGCATGTGAACGTCTGTGGCTCATTGTTGTTGTGTTTTAATGTTCTCTCAACATTCAATAAATAGCCGAAAAGTGAATCATCGACATTGGCGGGACATTCCACTAATTATACTGTCGAGCCGCGATATCGCGACAAACGTCACGTAGATATTTTGTTACTGCTCATACCAGACTTCTCAGTGGCCGCTTTTGGTGTATCCTTGGCAGTGGCTTTGGCAAAGACGCCCACGGTGGGCAAACTGCTGTCCACAATCCCGATGGCCTCATATCCTACGTCAGGACCCAGGTCACTCCTGTTCCGCGATATCAAGACACAAAGGCTTAGTGTAAATACCGTCAAATGTATAAAAATAAAAAATATATATATCTAAACAACTGAAAAACTTATACTACTCTAGCATGTGCTCGTTAAAATCTATTGGAAGAACACAGATATGCAGCAATCGTCTGGTATCAGAGGCCTGAAAAAAAACAAAGTGTGAAACAGTTGACTTGCTAATACGCACCAGAACATCGACTGATGCCAGTACGGCTTGTTGGCTCCCGTCATGTTCTCCCCTGCCAGTCGACCACTGACGACAGCGTGGTCGTGGTGCTCCACCCGTCTGCGGCCAAGCCGTATGTCGAAGAAACATGCGGCATCTCCCGCCTGAAGGAAGAAAGAGGGCACCCAGTAGCATAAGCAAAATGAATTATCAAAGATTTCTTTTTCTACAATGCATCACATCGACGTTTCACGAATGAAAAAAAAGGTAGACGCTCTTCTTTGGCCATGACTTGATCTCACCTCAAGAGGGCGCCAAAGTCACGCGCATAAGCTCGACATTAAAATCATGCCATGATGGCCAATTCTTCTTCAGTGGAATCATTTGGCATTTCAAATGAAAGAAGGCGACTCATTTGAAACTGACAGCTGTCCTTTTCTAAATAATTATTAACGTGTGTTTTGCTGACGTAGCGGTTATCAAACATTAACCCACCACCCAAATGTTGGAGCGAGCTTGCAGCTCTGCATTGACACGATAGCCACCAAAGTCCGAGTCCACCTCCAGACCGGCCGACTTGGCGAGGTCAACATTGGGCTCCAGGCCAACAGCTGCGACCACGTGATCCGTTTTTACCTGCGACACGAAGCATGGAGAGTTGAGGAACACAATTATCTAAAAAAAAAATAAAACAAACAAAACTGGACTTACCAAACGACCATCCTTGAGTTTGATTTCTAACTGATCATCTTTGCATGTCACAGACTTGACAAGCGCTTCAGAGATGACTTTTACACCCTCTAGGAGATCCGATTGAGAATGTTATCCAATGAAGAATACGTTTCGATGAGCTACAAAGTACAACAGAGGCACACCTGTTTTAACTTTTTCTGTCGTCCAGTTGCTGAGATACTCGGGCAGAACTTTGCCCATGTTGCCCTTCTCGGGGAACATTTGTATCACCTCCAGACCGGAATCGTGAGCTGAAACAACAAAAGGAATGAGTAACTTGTGTGTTTTTTCTCCTCTTCATGTTCTTTGTCTTACATCTCCTGCCAAGGGCGCAGGCCAGCTCGCTGCCCAAGAAACCGCCTCCGATGACTGTGATGGACTTTATGTTTCTGGAGACTTTATCTAAGGATCGGAAGTCATCAATCTGGAGTGGTGAAAACGGGGTGGTCACATTAGCCTGCCTCTTACCTCGTTATTTTTTTTTTTGTTTTTTTTTGATGACCCGAGTGGTTCCGATGGCACTGACCTTACGGAACAAAGTCGTCCTTTTCTTCACCTCCTCTCCTGCTCGTTCTATGACTTGCAAATTTCTTGGAACACCACCTTCGATAACGTGAAATTAGCTTTTACGCAGTGCAAACCGGTTGCTCAGAGGACGCAAGTTTGGTGTTGTGACCCACCTGTGGCAATCAAGCATTTGTCGTATGAAATCTCGGTGTCGTCGTCTAGTTTGACTTTGTTGCCCCTCACGTCCATGTGAACAACCTAGAATGAAACATTTTTTTGCCAGTCAAAAATCAGATCAGCCTTCAGCGAGGATAGTTGACTAACTTGTCAATAATTCAACCATATCCGCGGATATTTTGATTTATCTATTTTTTGAAAAATCAACTTCACTTAAATTCCATTGGACATAGCCTTAATTAAATTATTTTTACGCAAAAGAGAAACGATCACCAACCAACCTTTTTGCCTGTCAGAACAGCCACGCCCCCATTTTCTGCATTGCGCAGTTCCTCTGCAGTAATGTAGAATGACGGTGGCTGGAAGTAAATACTGCAAAATAAAAATATATATATTTTTTTTTTTAAATCACATCAATAGTCGACGCAACGCCATCTTTTAATTGCATTCATTGGATTATGACGTCCAGTCATAAAATAGTGACATGCCTTCGTTCTTTTCCATTCCACTGCTTGAACCGCAGGGTATCAGTCACAGCGGGGTCGTCAGAGAACCACAGCTCTTTGGACAGAGGCGGTCTCATGTACGGGAGGTCCGGCTCGTCCGTCACAATCAGAACCTGTTTGCAGACGTCACGGGGAAGGTTACCGGTGACGGACGTGATGCTACTTTGAAGCCGAATTCAAACTCACACGAGCGCCGGGGTCCCTGGCTCGAATCGAGCGGGCAGCAGCAAAGGAGGCGGTCCCTCCGCCGATGAGGAGGTAGGGGGCATGTGACGGGAGAGACAGTGAGGACTGTGCGGTGTCGAGTCCTGCGGCTAGAAAGTCAGAAAAAGAGAATGGAGTCAGAGGATGGTGGATGACCGGATTGAAGACCTGTTAGAGGCAAGGAGAAATAAACCTGGGGACTAATGCAGCCGGTTAGAGTAAACAGCGAGAAAAGAAATGCTAAAAAGAAAAAAAAAAAAAACGCCGAAAAATGAACGTCAAATATCTTGGCATCGGCTCGCTTTTTCTATTCCAAACGTCAATTCCTTACCACTCGCTTCCACAACTTCAGCCTGCGACTCAATCTGCTCTGCGGCGGGGCTTTCGGCGGTTGCAGGTTCAGCTAGTGTGACCGAAGCGGCACAAGCAGTTAAGACAAAGTCAAGCGTCAAAGCTGTGGCAAGCGTACGTCAGGGGACCCGGGGGGCGCTTACCACTCTCCACAACAGGCGCCGGGGACGGCACGCTTTGTCCGGCTGGCTCTGGCTCGGATGGGGGGGAGGGCTCTGGTTCTATAGTGGTAATATAAGTTAGGAGCCTGTGACGGAGATTCGAGGAATCTTGCCGTCTCAGTAAATACGGGCAACTAAATTCCCGGCATGCCCCCATATATGGCGTAAAATGTCGACTCCTTCCTTTACGCGTCTTCCCCTCCTCAACTAGCGGCTCGGCAGGCGCTTCTGCGGCTTCTTCTGGTCCGCAGCACGACTTTAGACTTGGAATTTAAGACTAGTACTTCACGGGCAAGACCACGAAGACTCATGCAGTTGCATCGTGCAATGAATCATATCTGGATGCCGCCCACTTCAAGTAAACTACTTCCTGTATATCATCAACATAATTTCACTGAGCTTGTTTTCAAGTTGCCTTTTCATCCAAATACAGCAGTAGTCCACTTGTAAGTGCAACTTCCAGCTATGCCCAAAGACAATCTATGCTCTACTTGGGAAACAACCACATAAATAAGACACCTTATTGACATCAAAGTTGCATTTCGTGGCAGGATACCAAAACCACGTGGACACAATCGTCAACATAAAAAGAGGAAAAAGGTTAACATGTTAGATTAATTCAACATAACACTAAAAACCACAAATGCGTTTAAAAAGGAGAAATAAATAAACAAAAAGGTCAAGTGTGAAGGAGGAAAAATGCATACATCACTCAATAAAATTTGAAGAAAAAAATAATGGAAAAGGTTTAGTACTGCATGCAGTGCTCAAGAAGTGAGTGCACAAAGAATTCAAACGGAGAGGAAAACATAAAATGTTGGAGACTCAGTGGAACCCCGACAACTTCAAACACAATCCATTTTTGGAACGCTCGCTTCTCTTACCTAATTATCTTTTCATGCATTTTATTTCTGATTATTGTCAAAGGCGTTAGTCACCCTTGTTGGCCATATTGGAAACAGTTCAAATTGGAAAAAAAAATCAAAAATCTTCAAGCAATGTTTTAAGGGATGCCATGAACATAATTTTGTCTGAATTCCAAATTCATGGAGTGTCCATTCAGTTGCATGACCCAAACTGCTGCTGTCACAATATATTTCTAAACTGCAATGCGACTTTCTGGTGTGAAGGAAATTAGAACGAATATAAATTTGAATGCATCTTAACTTTTAGACACATTTCCTACCAACATTGATTGGAAAAGTCAGCAAATAACCTCGTGGCGGCTCAGTCGTCTCGCTCGGGGCTGCCGTCTCGGCATCAGGTGCGGGAGGGTTCGGCTCGTCTGACGAAGGTGCGGCTTGAGCGACTGACTCCGGAACAGCTGAGAGACAAATACCATGGACTTGACGAACCAATAAAAATACCGTTCTGGTGTGTTTAAAAAGACAATGTTCACTTTTGACTGACACACTTTTAATATTTTTATTATTGTAGTTGTCAATTACAGTGCTTAGAAAATGTGTTGCATTTTACGGAGAGCTGATCATTTGGCTGCCCCATGTAACTAATTGATGATCAATATGAAACGCATTAAGCTCGACTTAATCACTCACCTTCTGTTTCAATGGCCTCAGTGGCTAAAAAAAACAAAAAAAAAAACTGTGTAAAGCTTTAGTCAAAAACAATCAACAGCAATCAAAATCAAATGCTCTAACCAGGAGATTCTATCTGGACGCTCGCGGTTGTTTCTTTGGTGTTTCGATGTGGTCGAGACGCAATTTCTGCAAGTCGTTCTTCATATCGATGTTGGTCTCCTTTGACAGTTCTGTAAGCCTGAGAAGACAATGGAAGTCATTTATTGATTGCATTACAGCCAATAGCATCGCCTGTACTGACTGTCGAGGTATACAAAGAGACAGGATTAGAACCTAAAGCTTATTCCACACACATAAAGTCTGCACACCTCTGTTTTTTTTATTCAAAAACAAAAACAAGACCACAAAATATTTGTTTCCATCACTAATGTGACCTATCACCAGTCCAACAAGATCTTTAATAATCAAAATGCACTGCATAGATGAGCTCACGCACGTATATTGCTCCACCAAGGCAGGTTGCCCCAACGAGAAGGACGTACAGCTTGTTTTCCACACCACCCCCTGCAGGTCCTGTTGCCATATGAGCTGCAGGTACATGTGCAGGTATTCTGGCATTGTGCAAACCTGAAAACAAATGCACCAACTTGATTAGTTTATGTCACATGAGATCACATATTGTCTGCTTAGTGGTTACAATCAATGTTTTAGTTACATTTGGTTTGTGCATTTTGGGTACACTACAATCATAATAAACATTTGGTCACATGACAGTTAATGTATCTCAAGCCATAAGTGGCTCGATGTTAGTCAAAAAACAAACCCAGTGACATTTTTAGTCAAGCATTACGCAATGGCAGAAAGTAATAAATGACCATCTACTTTGGCCAATATCACGGATCGCTTGCAGGCTACTTTTAGCTCTATAACGGTGAAATGAAGGTCACACTTTAACTAAAAGTCGCCAAATTGGTTGCCCGGGGATGAAAACGAGAAGACACGGAGCGATAACAAGCACCGTTAATTAGATGGCCAAAGATGATTAAGCGAACTCAAAAGAATACAGCAAAGTGTTGTTAAGTTTTTGCATACCTGTTCTCCTCACATTTTGCCGACATAGTGTTGACGAGGCTCGAGCAAGGGGAGCAAGCTTTCTCCACACGGTTCGACTTTTGAGCATTGTGGCAATTCTGTTCTTATCAATTTCTTCTTACACTGCAGACCTGTCAAGTCGGTGTTGCCTATTAGTTAACCTAATCCTACCGCCGCCTGCACACAGTACTGCTACTACCCGCCGCGCTGCACAAGGCCAGAGACAGGTCACACGTTTCAGAGGATTCATGGGTAATTGTAAAGAGCTTAAAACGCTCAAGAGGGACACTGCTAGGAAAGCTGCTGACTAAAGATGGCGCCGTAACTTGCTCGGTAATGACAGTTCAGCGCTGAGTGAACTGAGTCACAAACGAACACTATCTCTTTCTGTAAGATCTTTGGCAAAACGTCATTAATTCACATTGGACCTGATTGGTGAATAGCGGACAAGCGTCCACCCTGAGCCAATGAGGGAGTAGTTTTCTGATTGAGCCTATTGAACACTCTTGGCATGCGTCGAACGGCAGCCATGTTTGAGCGGTACACGTCGACGTCGAAAACGGTGGTGCGGAAGTGACTTACTCACTGGGGTAACCTAGTGGTTGAACTCTGAAAATTATGACAATGATAGACTTTTTTTTTTTTATTTAAAACAGCATCTCAGCTAACAAAATGTAATTAAAATATATCCCTACAAGCAATAAGACTCATAGTATAGATACATTTATATTTATTACTTATCTTTCGTTGATACCAGATATGTGCAGGAACCCCGACAGCACGGGTGTCAAACTCAAGGCTTGAGGGCCAGATCTGGCCCACCACATCATCTTATGGGGCCCATGAAAGCAACAATTTGACGTTTCTTGCTAAGATTCTGATATTGCCAATTGTCTTTACTTTTAAAAATGTTGAGATATTGCAAATATTTTAAAATAAATTTTGTATTTGAAGAGTTATTCATATTCATGATATTATTTCCAGATCTTTAACCTTCAGCAATAGTTTAGATGTGCAAACAAACTCATTATGTCATGTCATACTTGCACAAAGATATCCTGAAATGTCATGTACTAGCAAAAAAGTAAACATCGCATTCAGGATGAAGTCTTTCAGCAAAATATCGAGCTTGTCTCTTATCAGTACAACTTAACCGTCCCCTTGCTTAGTTTTCAGTTTGTACTTGAAACGCTTCATCCCTTCTTGGTAACATAAACAGATGATTCTCTCACTCCCCTTTCTCTATGTCAGTGTAATCAATTTTTTGACTTCCTCCTTTTGGAGTGGCTGGGCTGAATACCAGAACACAGGATATGCTTGCTCTCAGTTTCACAGCAACAGCAGCAGCAGCAGCAGCAGCAGCAGCAGCAGCAGTGAGGACGACACGCTCTGCAGTCAAGATGAGTGCTGGGGATGTGGTCTGCACTGGCTGGCTCATTAAATCTCCCCCGGAGAAAAAACTCAAGCGATTTGTGAGTAGAAGCACACACCGGACACTTGTTTTTGTCTCGTACAACTGCAGCAGCCTGACAGTGAAATGCCACCCTGTGCTATTGAGTCTTGTGTGTGCGTGCGTGTGGGTGTGTGTGTATGTGTGTGAATACTACATACACTATGTATATTAATATGGATTTGAAACATGTCCATGTAATCTCATAGCTGCTCATTCATTCTCCTTTCTATTCTTTTCTACTCATTCTTGCTGTTATTATGACCACATGCAATTACGACAGGAGCAGTAAATCCCAAATCATGGAAAACAAAACAACTTGTGCAACAAACAAAATCGTAAACAGCTCATCGCCTGATCGGAGTGCCGTCGTTGGGTTCATGTGATCTTGGTCTTCGCCACCCAGCGCATGTTTTTGGTGCAAGGAGCACATGTATTGTGAAACATGGGAAGTCGTGTCAGCCCAGCCAGACATCAGTCATGAGCAGCAAGCAGAAATAGTCCCGCTTTTTGATGGGCTGCTTGCACTTCCTCTGTGCGGAGAGGAGGAGGGAAATTTGTCAAAACAAGTGCGGTGGAGGTCTGTATTAGTTGAAGGCGAGAAAAGGAAACTTTATTGAAGGACAGCAGAGCAGTTGTGCCCTTGCCAGATGACAGATTCCATGCATGTTGACGAGTGCAGCGTGTCTTATTATTCAAATACGCTCGCCAGTATGAAAATATCTGTTATCTTGGTCCAATTTTATGGTGGAATGGAGTCAGATGACCTCAAGCAAGGGAGAGGGAACTTTGTTTCTATAAAGTTGTCCATGGGCCATACTTAACTCATGAAAACATATAATGGCACAATTGAACAACTTTTTGTCTCAGGTTTAACCCAGCGTCTATAATGACAACGGATTAGGCCTAATTTTGTATTAACATACATTTTCCTGCATTGAACGGCCACCTACAGTGTCAAATTGTATGCGGTTGGTTGACCTGTCGAGAGGGCATCTGATATCAATTCAACATCAAGATGAAATGATTCATGTCATATTGAACAATTCGGCTCGAAGGACACCCATCAATCGACACAATCATCATTTTGAGCCACCGTGCTTTAAATGCGGTGTTTGCAACGCACTCATGACTATATCAAACTCCAACGCTACTCAGACTAAAGTGGTCACAATGCTTTGCATAATTGTTTTGCGCGTCGATCTGTTTGTTAATTAATCGAATAATTCTTTGTTCAAACTGAATGATGAAGCGATGGGCCATCGGTGATGTTATCTGGAGTGACGATGTAAAAGCTTGAAAAGAAATTCTGATAAAAAATGGCTGCCATGAAAAGGAGAATGAAAATAAACTAGTGGTGCTTTAATGTCATTGGAATTACACCGGAAGTTTCTTAAAACTCAGTAAGAAAATGAATTTGAATTAAATCCAGCATTTAAAATGGTTTCTTATTTGGCCAATACAAAGTTGCTGTTTTGTTTTTCACACCCGTAATTCTTCTTGATGATATAATAGACTACACTGTTTGCTAAAAGATTAGCCTGCTTCTTTGAATGGATGACCGAGCTTTTGGAAACGGTCAAATTCCCCTCTAGGAACTACTTTTTTAAGTAGTCAAATCGCTCAAAAGGTCAGATGATCACCAACATTGTTCTTGTTTTCTCATAAATTGGGCGGTATTGATAGTAATTGTGGCTTGTTACGCCACTTCCTGGTACCAACTGACGTGCATGAGCCGCTAACTCACACACACACACAAAAAAAAAGTTGATGAAAATGAAGCCACAAACCCAAGTGTGAAAATAATTCACGCAGTCCGCGTTCAATTTAGAACTTGACTGCGAAATGCAGCAAGAGCTCGGGAGTCATCTAACATCGAAATATGTTTGAAAACACTTTTCAGTCTTGTTTCCCGATTAGACAACAGTCATCATTTCTGTAGAAGCATCTCTTTCTTTTGTTGTGTTAAACATTTTCTACAGTGAACTTCCTCTTCTATGTGGGGACTTTGAGCAAAACGTTCCGCTTAGTGACTGTATGAAAAGCAAATTTAATTTAGAATTGCCAAGTAAGCTGTGATCTAGTTCCCATGACTGCATGGTCATGACTAAAAAGGTGCTGATGGAATTGTAATACTGTACTAGTGGACTGTTCTCAATGTGGGATACGCAGAATTTTATGAAAAAAATAAATAAATCAATAACTGATTCAGCTTCTCTCCTGCAGGCATGGCGAAAACGTTGGTTTGTCCTGCGACGAGGACGCATGAGCGGTAACCCCGACGTGCTGGAGTATTACCAAAGTAAGAGTTCCAAAAAGCCAATCCGCACCATTGACCTGAAGGAGTGCGAGGTGGAAATGCTGAATGGCCATTTTGGGATTAAGCGAGACTTCCAAGAGAAGCATCTCTTTGTGGTGAAGACCTCAGCTCGTATGTTCTACCTCGTGGCCAAGACGGAAGAGGAGATGAACAGCTGGATCAGCAGCATCAGTCACATTTGCCACTTTGGGAACCACGAGGAAGCAGGTCGAGTACATTTGGGACGCAAAATATTTCGTTTCATTCTAGCAACCAGATTTGTTAAAAAAAAAAAACAGTTCAACTCGATTGAACTGTGAAAGAAATATGAATACATTTATAAACTATGTATTAAAATTTATTGTAAAAGCTTGCGCCGCACATAAATCAATTTTAGTTTTTTAAAGAAAAAGGCCTTGGATTTCTGAAGTTGGTCCAACTTGACTACACGAGTAGCAAATTTTCAAATAAAAGAGAACAAAGAGCGTTCTCAACTTTATAAACGACATAAAAAGAAATAATAATAATAAAGTCCAACTGGATTTTTTTGAATTTGTGCTTGCGATGCACCTTTTTGCCCTTTGTGGTCATAAAAATTCAGAACCAACACATGCTCAGAGTCCCTTTTTTTTTTTGTCAACAGGGAGTTCGGAAGAAGGCTTTCCTCACACTCCAACATCACTTCAGCCGTCAAGTGACAGCTCCGACCGGGTGTCTCTGTCAAGTCAACAGGATGCCAGTCATCCACCAGATTATCTTGTCCTCTCACAATGTGGCACGGGGAGTCGAAGCACTTCTTGTAGGCATGTAAAAACCTCTCACGCAAAAATCACGCCACGAAAAGAGTTCCCATTTTTTCATCGTCATTGACTTTGACGTCCTCGTATCTGCAGACACAGCAGCTTTTCAAACTCGGAGACCTCTTCGGAGCCCAAGTGGTCCGAAGATGTTTTCAAGGACATCGTGCCCTCACCTCCCTGCAGCGACTCGTCATCATTTCACTGCATTTCTCAGTTCCGCCTGAGTCCATCTCCCTCCGCGCACGGGATGCTGACCAACCCCCCTCTCAGCGCTCCGTGTACTGCCCTGGCGCCACCTTCCTCGTCATCTCCGCTGCATCTCTGCGCCATGAGCGTCTTCCAGTTTGACAAACCGTACTCCTGTGCGTCATTTGAGGCCGCGATTGACAGGCAAACACCTCCTCCGCTGCCACCTAAGCCTAACCATCTGTCCGATGAAGGCATTCGCAGGCCGAGGGCAATGAGTGCACGGCATTTCCCAAAACATGTTGCGCTGCTTTCCCGGAGGACATCTTTGTCGAGCCTGGACCATTTCACAATTGGTAGGCTGTGAGAGGAAAATCTGATTCAAAGTCGTCAAAAAAATGCAAAATGGGAAAATAATTTGCATTTTCTTTTTTTTTTTAGGAGATGCTGACAGCAGATCAACTGGGAATAGAAGACAGACTCTTAATTTGGTAAGATAATCGTGCCGTGGGTGGCACAAGCTCAGCCGTTCAGGCTCCATTGGGTACTCGTTGATGGAGAGAGGCTTGTCCGATTCACACACACATGAACAAGACAGTACAGTTCTACTTTTTTCTCCCAACAGTTTGGCCTGAAAGAAAGTCTACAGACTTCTCCCGACTGTACATGAGTGACATCCGGATTCTCTTGTTATCTCTCTTTTTCAGAATTCCTATTTCAATACCACGCCGGTTCAAAGCCAGCAAGATGAGTCCTACATCCCCATGCTTTCCACATCGTCACGTGTTAACGTTGCTGAAGGTGACACCGTCGGTTACATTCCCATGAGCCCCATCAGCGTCGCTGATGCAAACAGCAAAGTCAAGTCCACCAACACGCTCACCTCCCTCATGTGCCAACCAGGAGAATTTGCACCTCCTCCAATACACCGACATCTCAAACCTTGCTTGAGGAGAGGTGAGCGTGACTGTCGGCAGAATTGTTTTCAACCGTGTGTGTAGACGAGCTAAGCTAAAAATAGGCAGTTGTCAATGCCAATGTGAGACCCCCGTTTGCATTTCAGACCACATTTAAGACCTTGTTGTCCTCTCTGGGTTCGCAGCTCGACCCCCACCTCTTGATTTGAGAGGCCTCTCGACAATCACAGAATGTCCCGTTCATCATCCTTTGAGCAGAACAAAGACTGATTCGTGGTGAGACTGATTGAAAACTTGCATCTTGAGGGTTATGAATGCATGCTTAGGTCATTTTTTTTAATCATCCTTTGTAATGTAAACATAACTAACAATATTATTAATTCTTTTTTTGTTGTTGTTGTTGTAGTTTCAGCTTTTCTGGAAAATGTTTAGCTTATGAAGGAAGTCTTGAAAATGAGGAAAATCCAAGAGATGAAGAAGATGCAAATTGCGCCACAATGGTAAAATATTTTTCAAAGGAACAAAGTATTCTAAACGCATTCAAGTGTGTGTGTAGGTTGCTCACATTTTAACCTTGACAAAAATACAGAATGACAGCATTGTAATTCTAATCATTTCCCGTTGTATGGTTCAATGTTATGTCGTTTTTTTTTGTTTTTATGACGGTCAACAACTTTGTCCCTCTTCAACCACAATATCAACAAAAAGAATGGACCACATTCAAATACCAAAACGAACTTGCCTGAAATATCTAAAACCGCCTTTAGGGGGCGACTCTTCAAGTTGCAGAAAGCTAAACAAACATCAACCCTATGAAAATGCGTCGTACCATAAACTTGGAACATTGAGATCTTCAGCTATTTCTCTGACGGCAGGAGTCAAGACAACACTTCTCCCTCAACGTCAAAGGAGTTGTTCATCCTTGGGCAAGACGATCTAACCTTGATTACTTATCACTGGATTTCAATTCGGCTTCTCCTTCTCCTGTCCAGAAGGTACACAACCTCAGTAAGTTGATTCAACATGACCTTTGACGTTCACCTCACCTGAACTTCCTCGTGTACCACAGAAGCCTCTTCTTTCTGATGAGCACCGGGTGGATTACGTGCTGGTGGATGAGAAGAAGACTCAGGCATTACAAAATACCAAGATGGAATGGATAGACGTGCGACAGTCCAAAACATAAGTTGCAAAGTCACAATGGGAATGTCCAACACGTTTGGTTGCTCTAATATTAACATAAACAATATGGAAGTAAAAGCTTCTGCATCTTGAACTTGAACTGGAAAAAAAAAGTCAATCTGTTTTATTAGTTATAGCAAAATATTTTTGTATATCATTTATGAAGAATTTCAAAATGACCTGAATCACACAAGGATTTGCAGCAAAGAATTTAACTTAACTATTATGAATATTCCATCCACTCATCCATTTTCTATAGACTAATATAATTCAAGACTTATTTGACCCACAGGTGAGCTGAAGCCTATCCAAGCTGACTTTGAGTGTGCAATTTGGATTGGTTGACAGACAATGGACTATGGATATTGTACAGGCCAAAAAAACAGACAAAAAAAAAACAACATTCGCTTACGTTTACAGATACTGTATGGACAATTTTAGAGTGTTCAAGAAGCATGCCTGTGTGCCGGAAGCTGGAGCTTGAGGAGAAAGCCCACGCAAACACAAGGAGAACATGGAAATGTTACATGGGAAAGTCTGAGCTGAGACCTCCCCACTGTGAGAGATGTGCTAACCACACCAACGCCACACAGCTCATAAATATTGAATTCCATCAACCCATTTACTGATTATTCACCCTCCGTAGATGATGACATAATGTTAAAAAAATTGAATAAACATAAATAGATGACTTATGGAAATCTCAGTGACTTACAGTCGATATAAAAAGTCTACACACCCATCAAATGTCATGTTTTGTGATCCAAAACGTGCACCAGTATTCAACACTTTTTCCACAATTAATGTGACTTATAACTTGCAGCAATTCAATTGAATTTCATTTTATCTTTTTGAAAGGGTAGGTAAAAAATAAACAACTGAGATGTTGCACAAGTGTGCACACCCCCTTATAACTGGGATCGAGCCTGTGTTCATAATGTCATTTTTAAAAACAATACAGTGCATATGTTATCAAAGGCTATATTTTAAAAAAAAATACATGTTCTTCATTTTTCTGAACTTATAGACAAGCGGGTCGCGACTTTACAACAACTGGGAAATGCGAGTAACTTACCTTGACAACCGTTGAGAACCACTGCGCCGTCTCTGCGCTCTGTCCAACTGAAAGAACAGCAGTTCGCGTGTTACGTCACTAACATGCGCCGAATGGACTCAACGGAGCATACTGCTGTGGAGCCTTTAACGCTAGCATCTTTGCTCAACGTCTCAAGTGAAATCGACACGCAATTGCCCGAGTGATCATAGGATCAACACCCCTGCTTAATTGCATAATATCTTTTCAAAAAAGAGTGTCCTGTCCTCACTAAACGTGGAATTTACACCCCGGTGACGGATTTCAGCCTGTTAGCAAGCACCAAGTGCTAGCGAAAGGTAGCGTCAGTGCTAAACAAATCAAACCGTTTCTGGTGTAAATTTGTAATCTACGATGGAAACGCTGGAAGCGAGAAATTAAAATAAAGTTAGTCATGTCAGAGATCTTGCGTCGGGGTAAGTGATGGGAGATTTTAGCCGAACCTGGTAAGTTTGTTTACTTGTTCTTTCCCATCATCTAAATGTTCATTGGTTTGTCATCCTCTAAACGTCAATATAGAATTGAGTGCCTGTCAGAACATCTTTGCATAACCTATTCATAAATAGGTTTTTACAAATTTTAGGCAAGCCTCTCAATCTAATGTGACTTCAGCTCCGTCTTTGCAGCCTGTTGCGTTATTAAATGTGCTTTTGTTGGTTGGATTTGGTGTTTTTATACAAACAATGTCATACAATAAAAGCAATAACATTTTAAATTGTTAGATGCAGGTACATTACTGTAGTTTTGTTTTGTTCATTTCTGCTATAATCCATTGGTTACTTCGTCTGTCAAAAATTATTACAGATATACAGTCCTCTCAAAAAGGTACTGGAACGACAAACTCAATTCCTTTGTTTTGGTATACTGTAGACAAGCCCAGCTTTTATTTGCGATACTTAAACCTAAATGTGTTTTAATCAACTCAGGACAGAGCACCTTTTCTTTGAAGCCACCCACTTTTCATATGAGCAAAAGTGTTGGAATAGACATTGAATAGACATTGAATAGACATATATATATATATATATATCATGGCATGTTTTTGTATTTTTTGTTTTGTTCTGTATTTTGTCATTTAACCATTCTATGCAATGCATTGAAATGTTATTATTGTTTTTCATCTATTTTAGCACAGTGCTAATGTTATAGCCAAATATCACTTGAGTAATTTTAATATGGTAACACCACATTAATTTTTGTCACCGCAGGGCTCCTGATGGATGGATGAAGAATCGACAACAGTGAAGCACGCCGCTGGATGTCGACATTGAGCTGAAACAACCTCAAATAAAGTCATGATTTTGTAAACAAGCTGGCAATGGCTTCTCGTGACATTGACAAGCTCCCAAGCGACACGGGGGACCAGGAGCCAATTTCGGGATCCCTTTCTAAATGTGGCACTCCTGACGATACAGAAGAGCATCTTTCAGATAAAACAACTTCCATCGTGAAAGCTCAAAAATCTGGGAAATTTAGGACGGCGCTTACATTCTTTGGAGTTCGCAAAAGTATGTGTCTCTTACCAAGCTTTTTCGGAGGAAGGAGTAAAAATCAGAGCAAGTGGTCTTATAAGAAGGGAATCTACAAAAGCAAAACTCATGATGGGCTAAGCCAAATAAGTCATGCTGACAGCCTGAGAGGTGGTTCTACCTCCACTGGGGATTTCGAGTACCACAACCAGAGTGACTGCACTGAAACCCTGCGTTGTACTGAATGTAGTTTCCCCAACGAACAGAAATCCCAGTCTCTCACAAGACAGAAACGGGGTTTGAAAAGTTTTTTTAGTAGTTTTAAACATCACAAAAACCATAGAAATGGTTCCGATAAGACGGAAATGAGTCTAATGTCCTCTCCTCACTGCCATAATGCAGTCCCTCCTCTCCAAAACGACCCTGACCAGTATATCACGCAGTGCCTGGAATCTGAACCAGATGTGCCTAATATTGAAAATGCTATGTGTGATAGCTCACTGGCACCCGAATGTCACAACACTGAAGTCGTAACCTTAGAGAAGCGTTCCGAACAGGAAAGCCCCACGATTGAGTCGCGTGCCCATCAAATTGATGACATCAATGTAATGGCTGTGGTCTCCAGTGAATACAAGGAGAGCGGGAGAGGACATAGCGAGCCTTGTCTGTTACTTGAGATGATGCCCGATCCAACACTGAAGTCCGAAACACCCGCTGGCTCATCTGATCAACTGAACCTGATTTACGGTGAGGTCGCCTCACTTAAGAGCTTCGATTCGCTCACCGGCTGTGGGGACATAATTGCCGACCAAGAGGTTGACAGCATCATGGAAAGTGCAGTTTCCGGAGAAAGTCGAAGAAATGGAGGAAAGCGGGCCTCCTGTTTTCTCACCTACCAGGGCGGCGGTGAAGAAATGGCCTCCCCTGAAGATTTAGACGAACAGTGTCTTCATGATTTCTGGGACAATAATGCGCCTGAGGAACTTCACTGTCCTTGCAACCAGGACCACATGGATCTGACTGCCAGCATGAGGCCTTCGCACGACATGGACTTTGTGGACAGTAACAGCACACCGCAAGCCAGCACCATGAACACTTCGGCTGATGTTTTGACACCTCAAAGTGAGCATCAGGAATCAGTTCCTAACAGTGATGAGGGCTACTATGATTCAACGACACCAGGTCCAGATGAAGGCCAGGACAGAGCAGACCGGCTAAAACAGACAAACAGATTACCCAGGGACAGTTACAGCGGGGATGCCCTCTATGAACTGTTTGCCACCGACGAGAGTCTTGTCAGTCCGCATAATGAAAGCAAACCAAGACTACCAAGTAGCAAACAAAGTGAGCAAATGGATGTGAGTGAATCTGCTTTCTCAGAAGTGCAACGATTATCAAGTGGCGGTCAGTATAAAGTGCAGGATTTTCTCGAGGCCCAAAGCGCATGCAAGTCCTTCAAGTTGACTCGAAGTGCAGTAACGGCACAAGAAAGTGACTGGAAGAAGAACTGTCATTTGAATTCAAAACCACCGGCAGGGCTGAGCAAGAGTTTTGAAGCAGATGAATTGAATGAAATGGGAAATAAGCTTGCGTGCTCAAATACTCTAAATGTTGACTGTAAGACGCGGCACAGCAACTTGTCATTCGCAAATGCAGCTGACCCAGATTTTCAAACATTACGTGATCCCAAAGAGGAACATCCAGAGGAAAACAAGCCTGTTACGGAGCCGTTTGGAAAAGTCGATTCCCAGTCTCCCGATCGGAACAGTTGTTTGGATGAAAGCCAAACCGTTTGTTTCTCCCAAGCGCTTGTAAACTATGAGAAAAGCTCTCAGATGCTGTGCAACTTGCACAACGCAAGCGCGGACGTCTCGGAGACGAGCGCCACCTTCACTCCCAACATGGAGGCCTTACCCGCCATCGTCACGTTCGACGTAGTGGACATGCATAACGAGGGGGAATACGAGGAGCAGATTCACATGGAACTGGAGGAGGACATTTCGTCACCCTATCAAGAATTTGAAGACAGCTACCTCCAAAAAGATGCGTTTGCTGAATGTGACTATCAAATGTTAGATCTGTACGAGCAAAGTCTGATCAGTAACACGTGGGCCATCGCTAGTCTCCCACGCCACCTCGGCCTTACAAGACTAAGCCAGTCAATGTCCAATCCCTTGTCCCTAGACAGGAGGAGTCGGTCCCTGGACACGGAAAGCCTTCAGTTGCAGACGCGTAGTGAGTACAGAGAGAACAGAGCTGCTACCCTTTCCTGTCCTCAAGCCGAAAGAGACACTGAGAGGGATCCTTTAGTATATTATAAAAAGAATGTACTCACGTCCGCATCAGAGGTGAGAGAGCGGGGTCCGTGGCAAAGTCGGTCAGAAATGGCTTTAAGCTTCCCTTTGAGCAATGAGGACCTAACTGAAACAGGCGAAAAAGGTCAACTATTTTCGGATTCATTCGGCGGGGGCTTACCTGCCGGTAAAGGCCGCGTTCACTCCGATGTGCCAACGTCTTGCGATGTAACGTCACAAGACGCCGAGCTTTACAGTAGGCCGTGCCACCTACCCTTGCAATCGGATTCTTGTTTACCTCGTGGCACCTTTGGTTGTTCACGAACGGATTCGTCGTACAGTGCAGATGAGGATGCGTTTCGCAAAGCTGCTGCTGATTTGCAGTCCTACGTGCAGTTTAGTCAAAGCAGACAGACAGCGAGTCGGGAAAGAATTTGTCATTCTGGAAGTCCTCTAAGGGCAGGCGTGCCGCCGGAAGACCCGCCCGCAGATGTGACAAAACCTGCAGTCGGCAGCAAACCTCCCAAAATGACCTTGAAATTGAAAGGCTCTCAATAAGACGGTTGCCCTGCGTGTGTTACTTTTAGTGCTAATTCTGACTTACTTGAGCAATTGATTTGAAATGTACTGCACAAAAACTGAAATAGGAGTCGAGACAGTCATGCGGAATTAAGAAAAGCAAATATTTTTTGCACAGTTAACAGTTTCATCGCAGGAATTAATGCTCACGTCTTGGCGTCACCAAGCGTGTTTTGCAAAACAATCTCACGTTTCCTTCTATCCAGGTTCCATCTTTGTTATTGTGCTTTATGGGAAGGCTCCTCGTCAGCCTGGTTTGCATATAACACCAGTTGCCTCTTAAATCTCTTACTTGATGCTATCACATTTGGTCTGTACAACAGCGCAGCTTTCTTAAATGTGTTGCTGTTTTATTTTTTTTTTGCAAACCTCATTTCAAGGTCAAGAGATTTTGAAAGACAACACAAGAATTTAGTCGTTTGGTTTGCAGTACAGCAAGTCTCTTGTTAGTTTGGATTGCGGTATTGAAAATGTAAACATTGAGTCAGAGTTCTTGCAAATTCAACTGGCGTTACTGTAGATAGCGTGGCAGGATAAAGCTCGGTTATTTGTGTAGCACATGAGTGGAATGCTGCTTGACTCCCCGTGCAGTGCTGAAGCGGAATCCTGGCACAATTTCTGCACATTATTGCATTAGAAGGAGTGTGGTTTGAAAAGAAAGCCCTGCCTCATTTTCATATCATGTGAAGTGCATGTTTTGTTCATTGGATGATTTTTTTTTTTTCATGAACAAATCTCGTGCAATGTTTTGTATTTATATTCTCAGTCATTTGTACCATGTAGAACTGTACTGAAAACGCTGTTAAAACTTGTCAATATGTCTTCAGTTTGATCTGTTATTTTGGAAAAGCTGTTTTGTCAATATGAGCTCTGCCTTAAAGAAACAAAAAAAGACTTAACCTGAATTTGCATCTTCATTTTACTGTTCAGTCTGTTGGCCCACTCAACTTTTTTTTTGTGCGCTCTTTACTACAAGAGTGATTCAGGTTGAACATAACTACCCTTAGAGAATGACATTTTTTATTTATCCCTAAATCTAGATTGTACTCTAGATAATTACACTGTCATATGAACTCAAATAAAATAACAGCAATATCAGAAAATGCTCCAAAAGGTGCAAATTTACTACACCGAACACAGCATTCAAAAGTTCCATGACAGTAACTTGTTTGCTTCATTAACAATAAACAGCATCAGCATTATGATTGATGTATACAGATTATCATTATATTGCAAAAAAAATAAAAATCTCAAATTTTCCCAGCCTTGGCTCAATGGAGGTAGGGAAACTTTTATTGATCTATTAAAGTACTGCATGACAACACTGCCCACCAATGCATTGCAGCTTATGGTACTATCAAATCAAATTCAACGTGCATCCCAATTTAAGGAACCAAAGTTAATTGTGCTCTTGCATTTGGGCGATGTTTAAATATGGAAGGAGTGCGCTCTGCGCTCTGCGCTGGGGTGTCATCAGCGAGCATCCTCTCGTGATGTAGCAACCTTGAGCAAACTGCGACAGCACAGCAGCAGCGCCAATGGCAGCCAAACATCCGTGGAGCAGGCGAGGAGGATGACAGCAACATGGTGAGACTGCTCTCGCTGCATGCCAACGCTCGCCCCGACTTACGCGCGCGCTCTTGCACACGCACAAGCCCCGTTGTGTCGCCGCGACGTAAGATTTTTTTTTTTTAATTTCAACTTTTATCTCAAGTTGCAAGAAAATGATAGCACGCGCTAGCGTCAGCTAAAAGCTAACACACGCTCGCGAGCGTACGTCAAAGTTAGCATCTGGAGCTATTCATCGGCTGATGCGATTTTTAGCTACCGTTAAGAAAATGCAAACACCGACTAGCTGTTGTGGTATAAACCATAAACTCCCCCTGGTGTCTACCCTCCGTGCTACTTTTTTAGCCATTAACCAAATAAGACGTAGCTAACAAAGCTAACCTGGTTTGTGGATGTGGCTAACATGTTGACTCCAAGTGGCGAAGAAAGCACAGAGCAGCTTCGTCAGTCTGCGCTTACTCGGGGCCTAAATGATGTTTTAAGCGATTATTTGTGTGCAAAGGTGACCGATTTAACATCCCGTGAATGTTCAATAAAAATGTGTTCGCCTGAGGTGTTGTTGGTTGCCATCCATTTAAAGGCGCGATGTTCTTGTTAAGGATGACATGATGCAACGTTCATATTGACGTGCATTTAATCGTAACACGTTTGAAAATCAGTGTTATCAAAGTAACCGAAGTTTCTATTTAAAGTAGAAGCCGTGACTCGTTGAAAATCTTGGTATGACTAGTTTATTAATATCCGCTATGTGTGTCATTAAGTGGAATCTAGAACTTTAAATCATGCTAGTATTGCTTTACCAAAACCCAACAAATGTCCATCATCCTGGCTTGAAATGTGATTAACTGTACACACATGGCACCAATTAGTCACACACTAATTTAGGCAGCGTGATTGCAAAGTTGAAGAGAGCATAATGTGATGGGATGATGACTTGGTAAGTTTTGATTGATGCTGTCAAAAGTATTCATTTGAGAGTATGTTCATTATCGTGATTGTAGTTTTTTTAGCTGTGTATATTAGACACACGCCTTGGTTTTTTTATGCAGTTTAACATTCTTGAATTGCTACCAAATGTTGAAATGAGTGCAAAATACTTTGAAAGGCTTACATTTTTTTAACCTCAATTTCAAGATGTCAAACCCGTGCTCCAATAAATCACCCGAATTAATCATACATAACGACCATGAAAAGAATCATTCAGTCATTCCCTGTATCATCATAGTTATATCATTTTTTTTTTTTTTAGTGCACTATCTGGTTGATTTAGTCAAATCACAAAATTTAACACTACTCAGGCAGAAAGTTAATTGTGCTGATGCTTTCACATAATTGCAGCGTACATCAGTGTCAGAGGCCGCCACAGTATATGGGGGATAAACTGTAGTCAAAGATTACTACAAAACAGCAAATTCACTATACAGTTATTCCAAATATAGACTGGGTGGCCTCAAGGACCTCTTCACGGACCTCTTCACTTGTTGCCATGTAACAGAATTACACGTGCATAAACAGATGGTCTCTTGCCTTGTCAAATGCAAACCTGTGAATAACAAAGTTAACTGATCGGATTGCTGCGCTCCATTTAACTTTGAATTATGTCACCATAAAAGACCATCAGTGGACTGGACTGTTAGCTTGTGTCTTGTCACAAAGTTTGCACTACAGTTGCGCTACTCGCAAGTAGAGACGTTATGCTGGTTAAAAAATGGAACAGATACTCGAATAGTCGATAAACATATGCCTTGGTTGGATCACATTTACTTAACCGGCGCTGAATTTTGTCCCTAAAAACAGGTCTGCTTGTCAACACCTTTATTTAATGTACATTTTTGTTCCCAGCCAATGTGAAACAAAGCAGAAAATTAAACATGCTTAAGAAAATTATTATTGAATGATTTTTGCCCTCAATACAAAATGGGATTCAGTTTACGATTTGAATTTAAGATGACCAGAAAAACGCATTTTCTGGAGTGGGAGTTTACTTTTTTTTTTTTAATTGAGATTATGCTCAATTGAAATGATTGTCTGTGGAGTAAAGTCCATTTTTATGAAGGATTATGCTGCGTCGAAGTTGCAGTGCAAAGACTAGTGTTTCTGTAAGTGTTGCACATTTACTGGCTGCCTGAAGAGAGATGATGAGCTGTGTTTGCTTTAGTCGTGACTTGTAAAAAGGAGTTAGCTGATGACACGGCTGTGTTGCTAGGCAACACACATCATGGGCTGCGCCTCTTGAATCTGGCTGTATTGTATCTGCTCTCCACCTAAACTGCCTCGTTACTGAGATATTTGGATTTTCATGTGCAACAAAACATATTTTATACCGTGAGATGTGCACGCATTGACCATAACAGATTAGTTGCCAAGCAATGTTCACTCTCTGAGAGGGCTGGCGGCACACTGATGCACTGATCAGCCCACACTGTCTCAGGTTCTATGCACTCATGCGTGTCTGCCTTCAATGTTGCTTTTGTGCTTCAAGGCGAGGGCTGTTCTGCAGTACATTAACAGACCGCGCTGGCTTTTTTTGTATTATTTAAAAACCAATAGACCGCAGGAAGAGGAAAGTCACATAGATATTCGTGGTTGGTTTCATTCTCCTTCTTTCCCTTATCAACAGGGAGGCGAATCGTGACACGGGTTGGCTCATTTTGTTGTTGTTCTACGGCACATGTATGAATTCAAACTGTATTATGTAATGTTCACAAGACATGACTTTGATTGAAAAGTGAAATTGTCAGCACGGTATGGTAAAAGGTCCGCGTGGCTTTCACACAGATCAGACTGAGAACGGTGGTGTTGTCGCTCGGTGAATATTCATATTTTCGTCATTTGCTCCATTGCTAATATTCTCGCTGCATACCAACGACAAGGAAAATGTTCATTAATGCCCATCATTTATCCAACCTGTATATTTTTTTTCTGCCACTTTTACGACACATTTTTGGGCGTATAATGCTTGTTGGTAATTGTACAGGTTTTGTTTTGGTGTTTCTTAACATTTTGAAGTGAGACTGTGTAACATTTTTTTTTCTTTCTTTCAGGTTTAAGTAGTTCTCACCGGGAAGATTGTAATCCTTCAGTCCCACTCAAGGAGCGTTAAAAGTCTAGCAATGATTGAGATTCCCTGGTCGCAGCTGAGGTGAGGAAGAAGCATGGGGCGAAAATCCCAAGTGTTGAAGCAAACGTGACAGTATGTTCTGCGTCGGAGAGGCTCAAAATGGAAAAGCACCCATGCAGGGAGGAGAACATTAACGCGAGCAGGGACCAGCAGGCCACCGATGAGCCCGAGGACGGCAGTAGCTCGGAAAGTGACGCCGAGGAGCGGCAGCGCCAGAAGGCTCAGGTGAACAACAGCGGCTGTAAGAAGTGGGAGCCCTTGGCGGTGACAAAGCCCCATCGGCAGCTGTGCCGTTCGCCGTGCCTCGACCAGCCCAGTTTTTCCCAGAGTAGCACGGTGCAAGATTCCCGTGAGGATGAGACCAACGCGGGGCCGGCGATCAAAGCGGCCAGTGAGAGAGAGTACCAGACAAAAATGGACTTTGCGTTGAAGCTGGGCTACTCTGGAGAGCAGGTGGAGATGGTGCTCAATAAAGTGGGGGCGGCGGCTCTCATTAATGACATTCTTGCTGAGCTCGTAAGGCTGGGAAACAAAGTGGAGCCTGAAAGTCAACCTTGCAGCACCGCAGCCGCGTCGCTATCACTTGCACCGTGCGTCAAAGAGACGGTTAGTCCTGAGGTGTCCGTGGAGGAGGAATCTGTGGACCCTTACGATAACCTCAGGCCTATTGTCATTGACGGATCAAATGTGGCAATGAGGTAAGATGCTCACAAATTTGATCATGTTGAAATGTGTTCAAAACGCCAGCTATATATTTAAAAAAAGTTTTTATTTGAATAATTTGAGTTTAATGTATCTTTGTTTTCCAGCCATGGAAACAAAGAGGTTTTCTCTTGCCGTGGTATCCAACTTGCTGTCGAATGGTTCATCGAAAAGGGCCACAAAGACATTACTGTGTTTGTTCCAGCATGGAGAAAGGAACAGTCAAGGCCCGATGCCCTCATCACAGGTAGCAACGGGTTTTGTCGGTGCACGTAATACAAAAAAAATGATTCTGATATTTCTATCGTGTTTCCCTCACAGATCAAGAAATATTACGCAAGCTAGAAAAAGAAAAGATCCTGGTTTTCACCCCATCACGGAGGGTCCAAGGCAGAAGGGTGGTGTGCTATGATGATCGCTTCATAGTGAAGCTGGCTTATGATTCTGATGGAATTATTGTGTCAAACGACAACTACAGAGACTTGCAAAATGAAAAACCAGAGTGGAAGAAGTTCATCGAGGAACGTCTTTTAATGTATTCATTCGTCAATGACAAGTAAGGAGCAACGTGCACACAAATGTTGGCGATGCTAAATCATATCAAATTGGAAAAGTCAGAATCAATTCAATCATGCTACACCATCAATTCGAACTTTAAATTGTGCAATTGAAATAAAACTGAAGATTGCAGCCTTTGCTATTTAATTGGCAAATGAGTGACATTTATTATTTAAACATCTTCATGTCTTTAGATTTATGCCGCCTGATGACCCACTGGGAAGACACGGTCCAAGCTTGGAAAATTTCCTTCGCAAGCGTCCCGTTGTCCCAGAGCATAAAAAACAACCTTGCCCCTACGGTGAGTGAGTCAGTTCCTTTTTGTTGTTGTTTAAATTCTTCAACGTTGCTGATTTAATTTGTTCTTTCCTTTTTAAAAGGCAAAAAGTGCACATATGGACACAAGTGCAAATACTATCATCCGGAACGTGTCAACCAACCGCTGCGGTCGGTGGCCGATGAATTGCGGGCCTTCGCCAAACTGTCTGCCGTGAAGACGATGAGCGAGGGGGCCTTAGCGAAATGCGGCACCGGTCCGGCCGTCGTGAACCGGGACAGCAACTCTGAAGTCAAACGCGTGGCGCCCAAACGCCAGTCCGACCCGAGTATACGCTCGGTGGCCTGCGAGTCTCTGGAAAGCCTGTCGGTTATGAGGAAGTCTGAGACCAATTCGGTGCCTTCCCTCGTGACCGCTCTCAGCGTGCCCACCATGCAGCCCGCCAAGAGCCACGCAGCCGGGGCCTTGAACACGCGGTCCGCGAGCAGCCCGGTGCCGGGTTCTTTGCAGTTCTCCCACAGTTCACTGGAGCACATGTCTAGTGTACAGTACCCGCCCATTTTGGTCACCAACAGTCACGGCGCTTCTGTCACATATAGTGAGCAGTTCCCAAAGTATGACTCTGTCAGCGACCACGGCTATTATTCACTGCACAGTGACTTTTCAAACATGAGCATGAGCAGTATGCACAACGTCGACAGTTTCTGTAGCATGGAGCACGAGCACGTCGTGTGCCAGAGAACTCGCAGCCACTGCCCCGAGTCCTGCCTCAGCCACTCCAACAGCGACTCGTTCTCCTCCTACGGCGACATGTACCCGGGCTCCGTGGACGGGAGCCTGGAGGAGAGCATGAAGGGTCAGCAGCAATCTCCGGCCACGGGGAGGATGCAGTCCTTCGCCCACGGCTTTCGACACGAAGCGCTCACGAGGGTGCAGAGTTACGGGCCGGAGGATCCCAAGCAGGGTCCACGTAAGCAGCCCGCCCCTCATCTAGCCCCGCACATCCAGCACGTCGCAGTGGCGGCTCGGTCGAGCTGCCCCGGAGACTACCCCATCGCTCACAACGTCCTCCCGCCGCTGTCCTCGCAACCGACGCGCTCCCTCGGCATGACCCGTATGGACAGCATCTCCGATTCCCGGCTGTATGACAGCAACCCGATGAGACAGAGGCGACCGCCGCTGTGCCGCGAGCAGCACGCGAGCTGGGACCCTCTGCCCTGCGGGAACGAGTCCTACGGGTACCACTCGTACCCGCTGAGCAACAGCCTGATGCCGTGTTGCGAGCGGGTCATGGTGCGCAGCATGCCGGACAAAATGGAGCAAATTTGGAATTTGCCGTGGGAGGCCCCGCCCGCAGCGGAACACCAAGAACGGTATGTCATCCCAGAGCACCAGTATCAAACATATCGGAACCTTTGCAACATTTTTCCTGCTTACGTTGTCCATTCGGTGATGGAGAAGAACCCTCATTTGACAGACCCCCAACAACTGGCAGCTGTCATTGTTACAAATTTGAGGTCTTGTCACTGAGGGCACCCCGATGAATGAGGTGGAAATTTAGAAGCGAGATTTGAGTGTTTTAGTTGCAAACACAGGCACTTGCTAAATGTTGCCAAATGTGCAACATTTGCCCTCAGGATTTATTTATTTTTTTTTTTTTTTGGTGCCTGGTGCAAAACCCAGTTCAACAGTTTTCCTTGTTGACCTAAAGTCAACAGCATAGATGAAGTTTGTCTGACATTTTTTAAGTAAGACGTTTCATCCAGAAGGCCACACAAGTGTGGTGCGTTTGTAAAAGGAAACTTTACTGTATGTGTTTCATAACGCATCTCGCATACCTGACCAGGACCCGGGTTTCCTTTCAACATTTGAAATTGCACACAAGGATTTGTTTTCTTTTGGTGAGCGGTTATCTAAAATTTGTCAGACCATCTGATTTCAAGAAGTAACATTAACATCTACCAAACTTTGTTGCTGCTTTTCAGGATTTAGATTTATTTATCAAACACTATCCACGTTTTTGGCCGCCGCGCTTTTCAAACGTTCCTGTTCAGGTCATGTGGATGTGCTGTGAAAGGCATCACAAATGTTTGTGGTGCAGTGCAATTATCAATAACCTTCTTGAGCTTTGCCTCTGCTGTAAATAACTGTGGTGATTTTTTTTTTTTTGTTGTTTTTTTTTTGGTGCATTTCTATGAAGTGTTAGAAGGGAGGTTCACGCATACCTCCAAGCATGAACTATGATATTTAATGGCCTTATATCTGAATGACCTCACGCTTTAGTCGTATTCAATGAACGTCTTTGTCATTGAAGTCTCCTACGTTCAAACCTAAAGCACTATCTCAGTCTGGAAAGAGATCTATTTTCTCAGTCACACAAGGCGACTATTTTGGTAGAATTTGACAGTGCACAAAGCAAGCCAAAAAGAGATTTTGTCTTGTATACACGTGCACAGGTCTATATCGATGTACATAGAAGTCACACAAAAGCCATTATTTCAGTCATTAATAAGCTGCTAAATAATGCCAAAAAAAATGGTCATTATTCTGACGTCACGTTACGTTTTTCTTCACCTAATTGGAATGATTTCTCATTTACAATTTTCATGTATATTTTTGTCAGATTTGTTGTAAAAATAGTATATAATATACTGTATATGTAGCGCTTCCTATGTATCTTAGGCTTTTAGACAGCGCTCTGAATTTTTTTTTTAAATTAAGTATTTCTCTAGTATAAATTAAGTCGTATTCTTAAACTTGGGTGTTTCAAACCTACCAGTGACCCATCACAAATACAATGTTATCACAATATCACTTGTTGTTTTTTTCTAGTTTTAATTTATTCCCTGGCTACATATAGTATGATTATCTTTAAAAAAAAAAAGAAAAAAGAAAAAGCTCCTGAACTCCTTCAGGTTGTCAGTGGAGCAGTTTGTTGCTCATTTGTATCAAAGACTACTTTTACATGCACTTAAATGGACTAGCTTCACACTGAGACGCATAAAAAGAAGGTGAGAAGGCTTTTATTTCAATTTTTGAGGTATTTCCTAGCTTGTGTACTATTTACTTTTGAAGTCAGTTAGTGCAAATACATTGTTAACAACAGAAAAAAGTCCATTTGCAGTGAACATGACACTGAGATGATGATAAAACTATGAATTGGGATGATCATAATGCATCTACAGTAAAAGAAAAAAAAATTACTGCTGGGGGGGAATGTTTACCATCAAGAGTTTGCACAGTTTTCTTATTCTATTTAGATGGATAGATTAAAAATCCATCCATGAGTATTATGGCCTGCAAGGTTGTTAAACACGAGAGGTTGTATTGTTTAGAAAAACAAACAACTGGCGCAAAATGCAAGACGGCATATTTCGTATGATGTTTTGACTTTTCTTGAGAGGGTGGATGCTTCAAATACAGTTCGGCTGTGCCTTGCGGCACATTGCTCTCAGGATGCTTTCACTTTTTCACATCACTGGCCAAAAACCAGTGGTTACTGCTGGCAAGAGTCGATTCTCTTCTCATAGCGATCGATATATTTTGTGAAAACTTGTACTTGTATATAAAGTTGCATTGTAAAACTTTGTATGTTTGTTGAAATTCTGCACCTTGAGTTGTTTATTTGGGGTCTTTTGGGTGGCTTTACATGATGCTGATGTCGGCATTCGAAGCTAATCGTATTTGTGAAACCACAAGTGTGGGCTTGATGATCACCAATACGGTGGTCGTGCAACATATTTTGAATTTTGGAGCATATTTTTCATGAAAGTTCTCTTGCAAAATGTACAACAATTAAGGGATTATGAACTCAAGTTACAAAAAAACAACAACCCTCGCAGGTATCGTATAAAGCCAGCCAACTCCAAGGTGATTCTGTGAACGCATTTAAAGGGAAATGCCACTTGAGTGAATCTGTTCGATGAGCATCAAATCATTCTCAAAACGGTGCGAGTGACCCCTGTAACGCAAGTTGACGATGACAAATGGCCACACAGATTTTCAACATGAAGTGGTATTACCCTTTGAAAATTTAACGTGCGCGAGATTATTTTTCTCAATGGTGATTCTTCAAAAAAAAAAAAAATGGATTTCTCTAGCGTGTATAAACATCCCAAAAGGAAAAAAAATGAATGTGTATAGCCCAAATGATTGTTTTGGGCTTTGCTGACTTAGTTTTTTTTTTCATGAAAAAAGACGAGGCCACTTTAGGCCAGCTGTCTGTTCGTGAGAAGGTGAAAACAAACTGCCTAAATGTTTCTTCATGTGAAACAATCCGATTGCAAGGCTGCTGTCACCGTTGTTTCTGGCATTTGGCTCAACGTTTGCGTGCCATTCCCCCCCCCCCCCTCCATCACCTTGAGCTAGTTGTCACAGATTCCAAGAAAATGTTTTTTTGGTGTGAAGAAAAAAAAAAAAAAAGCAGTTATCATTAGAACATTGAGTTAATTGCACCGATGACTTTAAGGCTACTTAATAGATCTCAAGCCACAACACAGCTCAATGCAAAAAAAAAAAAAAAAGAATTATTATTGTGTTTTATTCAGCAAGGTCAGATCTGTGGCACCTGAAACACGCTGCATTTCAGTCATGACTTATTGGAAATATGATGCTAAGTTGTTCTCTGCTGTACTTGAGAGCTAAAAAGTCCCAACGGAAATTCTATCCGGGCTTTTGTGGGAAAAAAAAAAGCTTTTCTCATAGTAGTTCAGTGCCCCCTGCATCCCTTGTTTTGCAAGTGCCGCAAACAACCAAGCCACAAATGTCCAGAATTGACTTTTACTTGTTGATACAAATTGTATCTCTACCTTGAATGTAAACTAAATATCAAATGTATATTATGAAAATAGTTTTATTTAAATAAAGGGGGGGGTGGGGTGGGAATGCCTAATGTGTGTGACACTGTGTGTCACTGGGAGTAGCCCACAGGTATGTACTATCTTTTATTGGGTACAGTAATTAATTTCCTGGGACTTTGATGTGCTCGGTCAAGTGCACGGCACGACTGTGCAGCACGAAGCATCGTGCCCTCACTGTACATGCTTACTTGTTCCTGTGGATAGGATTTAATGTGCAAATGGAAAACATTACTTCAGTTCACTTGAATGTTCTAACCTGTGCTTTTTTTTTTTGCCTTGTGTAATAACTTTACATATTTGGGTGTTTAAAAAAAATGAAGCGAAACAGAAAAAAAATGATTCCATACAGATTGTTCCGCACTAAACTAACCTACTTTAAAGGACACTTCTACTAAAAACTAATAAATGATAGCACAGTGCCAGTTTTTGAATCATTTGTGTATTTTCTTTTTTGAAGATCAAATTTTCTCTTCAAACTGGAATTTAGTGGAATGTCTGAAAGGCGGTTGAATGACTAAATAATGTTGACAAGCAGATTTGTGCTATTTGTTGTTACTTTGACCACTGCAATATGATATTGAAGTCGTGTAAAAGAATAATTTTGCTGTCTGTGGCCAGTTTGTTTGTACTTTTTTGGCTGGCGCCCTACGAATAATTGGATTTGTGCTATTTTGAAGTTGTGCGTTGAATAGCATGTTAATGGATGAGATGAAAACCAAAGTTGTTTTTTTTTTTTTTTAATTGTACACATTATGATTAATGGTTCAAAGTCACCTTCACACTACTTGTGTACCGATGACACTTGATGCCAGCATACTCCCAGATGGACAGACTTGTTATGCAGAATGTCAGGACTTGAGGTGTACCCATTTACATGACTGTACATATTTACAGTGTAATACTCAGGTTTAACCCCGCTAACATTCAGAAAAAAAAAGAAAAAGAAAAATCACATGGTTCTAAAAGTGAGTTGTACTGGTGACTTTTCTAAAGTGGTTTGAGTGGACTGTAGTGTCTGCAGTGTAAAAAGGGAAAGATTGAAGCAAGCTTTTTGTGTTGTACTTATCTGCAGTATTGTAATCCACACTGACTGGAAAGCGTTGCTTTTTTTTTTGTAGACCAAACTAGACTATTTGAGTCTGTGGGCTCAAACAAAATGTAAGTCTTAATGACATGTGTTTCTCACCATTAATAAAGCTACATTATGTTCATATTGTGTTATCGTCTCTTTTAATAAATAAAACACTTTTTCATGTCTGGAAGTAGATATTTAGACACTTTCATCAAAGCCCCCAATAGTGGCTACCCAATAGTGCACGGCAAATGATTGACAGCTTGTCAGTCATATCTTCTGAGTCTGATTGGTTGTTTTTCTTGGGGCGCCCTGGTTTCTTAACTTTTTTTTTTTTTTTACTAGTATATTACTGTCAGATTATACGGACAGATTAAAGAAATATGATAAAATTATTTTGTTTAATGAAAATGTCAAACTTCTCCTTTAAAAGTCAAACACAACTGAACTGTACATAGGCAGCGATTCTTTTGTGTACCTTTAGTGGTAGAGAGAAACCTGCCTAAAAAAATAACTTGTCTCAATCGACAAGTTAAGATAGAGAAAACTCTGTTCTCTTTGCAGCATACTTGCCTGCAGGCTCTGGTTGTGCAAACATAATGGGTACGAGCTGAAAACATTTAAACAAAACTTTGTCACATGTTATGTTTTCTTTTTTTTTAATTCTAGAAGCACATGCAAATTAGCCATTGGCGATAATTGGACATATTTACAGCACACTGTTTGATTAATACCCACTGTCCCTGTATAAATTTGAAAAAAAAAATTATAAATAGATATAAACGTGCTTTATGTCATTTAGCTAAACTACCATGAATACAAAAACTAGAATCCTCATTAAAGAAACTCTAAACCTCCGTTCAGGTCAATAGTTGAGTTTGAGCACCCCCTGCTGGCAAAATTGCATGGAATTGGGATAGATTGGCAGTAGACTGGAAAAATCACACTGAGCATGTTCTCGCTTTCTTTGGCTTCTTGTTGGATGCTAAAGAATGTGATTGAGTTTCAGTAAGTTTCTCATTTGGTGAGAACACTCCACAGGAGGTCACCTTACCCTTGAAGTGCAACTCATGGGAATGTAACTTGGTGAGTCAACACAAAGGCATTTGACTTAGTTACTTTTTAAAGGCCTGAATTTTAAAAACGCTGCTAGAATTTCACCTCAGGCATTGTGTTATTTACCTTTCATCCCTTATCTGCAGCAAATGGATTGTGGACGTTACGCAGATCTGGAGCCGGTCCCAGCTGACATTGGGCAAGAGAAATGGACACACCCTGGACAGCCTGTCAATCACAAAACAGACATTGGAAAATGACTTTTTTTTTCTAGGACTGTATTCGAAACAAAGTTAAATATTGTATATGTGTGTAAAATATGTTTATTTCAATAATAAAAATAATAGTCTAATTTTAAATATTTCCAATTCACTTTGTAAAAATGAGTGAAGCAACGTTTTAACCAATCATTAATTAAAAAAGTATGCATATGTCAAATTGTGTTTTATAAATAAAGATGAGATTAGATGAGTACGAGGGACTAATTGCAGGGTTGGTCCAAAACTAACACAAAATTACATGTGCTGCGCGCCACTTTGTATTTCTTCACTCCAGAAACTGTTTCGATAGATGGTACGCAAAAGTGAGAAACACTCATGCTCTTGCACCGACGAGATGAGGAAGTGTGATCGTCCAATGTGAGCTGCATGTTAAGAAATCAGCACAAAGACGACATTTAGCTTCTCGAGCGCTGAGGAAATGGTGTCATGAATCATCGCCTCTGTATCCCCAAAGAGAACTAGTCAAGAAGCCAGAGGCCGTTGTCTCCTATGATGAAGCATATTTTGGAAATTGGTCAAACATGTCCTGACTATTCAGCCCTTCTTCGAGGATCTCCCACTTGGAAGCAATCTGGACGGATCAGGCTTGCCATTTCCAGGTCATCCAAAAAAATATGACAAGTCAAATGAAAGCCACGAAAGCACAACTTTAATGATTTTACCTCACTTCACTGCTGCATGCTCTTGCTCGCCACATTGTGGGTCCACATGAATATTTCTGCTGTGGCGTTTGCTGGCGTGTTTTCCGTCATTCCAGTAGCGTTGGTAACGTGGGGAAGGCAAATGACTCCCCCTTTTTCCCACTGTCTGTATAAAACATTAGAAAAAAATGGACTTATTTAGATCATTGTTTTTTGGACGGTAACCGGCTTCACCCCAAGAGGTCATTCATCACTTTACGCTCATTTGCCTATTTTGACAAATAATGAGCAGAAAGTAGAGATACAGGGAGTAAAAGTACAGATCCTGTAGCTTACATGGGGGGAAAAAAAATCTAAGTACAATAACTTCGTTTCTTCCCACCACTGAGTACATGGTGGACGTTTTTTTTTGTTTTTTTTAAATCGATCCTGAAATTGTTTTTTAGATGAAATAATTAAAACGAGACCTCTCGAAACGAGTAGGTCTTGGTCGGGTCGGGCCGAGCCGAGCAAGGACTGTGATTGTGTGCGGCCATGATGTTGCAGGCGGAGTCTGTGTGCTCCAACTCAGCCAAAGCAACCCAAAGCAAACTGAGCTTCTCCTTCTTTCTGTCTGGCTGCTGTCCTGTCATCGGCCTGGGTGTGGTTTGAGAGTCCGGGTACCGTTAGCAGGAAATCGAGCTTTCGAGTCCATTTCTTTTTCGAGGGCGACACAGAGACGAAGATTCCCCTCGAAAGTTCAACTAAAACGTGTTTTGTTTTTTGGTGCGTGCGTGTTTTAAATCGAGCTAACAAGTAATAGGTTGGACTCGTTTTGGACAGGAAGGCGTTTCACTGGCGCCGTTGTTCTGATGGGAAAAAGTTTTCTGGTGGTTTCGACAACCGTTCGTCTGTTCTAGTAGTTCTTTTCTTTCGGTTTTTTTCTTTTCTTCTCCCCCGAACCGGACCAACAAAAGCCAAGATGCCGAAAACGGTAAGCTTGAATTAACGTAACTCTTCTTATCATTTCGTTGTTGCTCATATCGAACAGACTCTTTCCTTGAGATATGTCCAACAACGATATGTGATTTTGGAGTGTTATTTAATCGCTGCTTCAAATGGTTTACAGTTGTGTTTTTTTTTTTTTTTTTTTCAATTCACGCGACGACACAATACTTTCCGTTAGGAGAGCGCGCGTGCGCGCTCCCGCCCCAGCGCCTCTTCAAATGAGCGCCTTAAATCACATCCTTCATTGAGGCCTTTAGGCTACTTTGTATCGCAATCCCGCTCCCCACGACAGGGAGGGTTTCGAATCCCGTCCCAGGGTGGCTTTGTCCTGGGAGGGTGCCCTCCTGTTCCCCCCTCACCTCACCTCGCCGGTCGCCATGGAGTTCGTGTTTCCGGAGGCCTCCCCATCCAGCCGGGGCTAGCTAGCATGTTGAAGCCGAGATTGGAGATGTCAAACCGGCACAGCTGTGTGTCTTGTAGCCCTGGCTCGACCTGCCAGAAAAGATGTTTTTATGAGATTGTTTTGTGACATGACATCATATTAACTTTAGCAATCAATTTTAACGCGGCATAGTTGGGAACAATGAAGAGGACCCCTCCTCTCATTGTTGGGGGTGTATATGGGGGGTGCACACACACACACTCTTTGTTTAATTCAGACTGCACAAAGCTCACGTTTCTAAGCAGTTTGTCGTTATACGAGCTAAAACATAGCAAATAAAAATCCTGCACACAGTGGGACGGTAAAATAATTGCGCCCCATGGCCACGAATTGTGACACTGATGACACGATACATTGGAAATGTTTCATTTGATTCACATCTTTGTTTATTAACTTTTAAATACCAACTTTCTTTAAGATCACACAATGCAATATACTGTACAGTGGTTTCAAACTGGGACCAAGAAAATTTGCAGTAAATTATGTCGGGTCCTGCATACCAAATAAAAAATACATAATAAAAGAATTGGTCCTCCCCTTTGGGCAAATTCAAAGCTCTGATAAATCTGACATGCTTGCAGCATTTCTAGCCAGAGGCGATGCATACACATTTGCTGAAGGTCTTTTCGAATAAACGGGTCGTAAATATTTAGGCAGAAACATTACAAAAAAATCATGGCATTTAGGTCTAAATTTGGAAAATGTTACCCCCCCCTCCCTCCCTCAAATCTAAATTATTGATCAGTGTCACTGCCCACGTGGCTCTGTCGCGTTTACATATTGAAGTTAGCTTCAGACAGAACAGTTTAATATGATGACGTCTTGAGAAATAACTACTCAGACTGAAATAAAATCTTCCTTGGGTTTGTGAGATCGTCAACCAGAATTTAATAATAATGATTTTCCAATATATAGAACATGACACAGGTATGTGAATTTCATTTGAATATGTACATATGAGGTTAGCTCAAAGGCTGAGTTTAGCTAAGGTTAATTCCATCCTTGTTTCCGTCCAAAATGTCAACATGCGAAGGTTAACACGCCCTAAAACTGAAAACAATGCGATTGTGCGAGTGTTTACGCTGCTTTTGAGAAATATATTTAGCCTGTTACTTAGGTGACCGTCCATCTGTGAGGCCAATCGTCTTCGTAGTGCAGCTAGGATACTGTTAGCTTGGACAACAGTTTCCTGTTTGCAGAGGGAGAAGCTCCAAAGACGCTTTTAACGTGTTTACAAGCAATAAGACACGACATGTTTCATCGCTGCTGTGTTGTTTAGATGTCCTGCTTTAGTGTTCGCAAAAAAAAAAAAAAAAAAGGAAACTGAAAGGGGGCAAATATGTGGTCAAGAGGAAGGTCACTGGCTCGAAATGATGGCAGGAATAACTGAAGAACAATGCTTTCGAGATGAAAAGTTTAGTACTTCCCATTCTCAGGGATTGGTGTTAACTTGTCCTTCTGTAAGCTTATTTGGAAACTTCAGGGCAGGCAAAACAAAAAGAAAAGGAAGCGAGATAGTCTGACTCTGCAACAAAGTAAATTTTTTGCTAAGTGAAAGTTGTTGAACTGTAGCCACAGTTGATGGGCGCAAAAAAACAACAACATTTTAGTCAATAATATGAGTCGCAAATGAGCAATTATTCCAAAGGTTGCGCTCGTCTGTGCCATCCTGCCGTCTGCACTCAAGTGCTCGAGTTTCTCAAGGAAGTCACGGCGTGACTCAAATGTTCTGCTCTTACATCAGTTCCTTTCTGGTAATTTCCTCACCCGCAGCCTTATATGGACTTTCACATCACGGTCTCGCTACTCTCCTCCCTGCTTGCTCCTCACATGCCGCGCACCACTCAAGATTGCGCTGGAGCACCCTATCGCCCTTTGAGTGTCATTTTAGCACGAGTCGCTGTGATTCTGTTTCTTTGTCAGGTTTAAAACACCCCAATAAAGTTAGGATACACTTTAATTGGACGTCAGCTTTGAAAAGTCATTCACAATTTCAACGTAATGTGACCCTGTCATGCAAACGTCCACATTGGCAGAAACATTCTCCCCAATAAAAATAAACAAACTTACCGTTTCAGTCGGAAGGCAACAACATTGGTGATTTTCTTGCAAGAGGGACAAACATTGAGTGTGTGTGTGTGTGTGTGTGTGTGTGGCTATGGTGATTTGGTCAATGGAAAGACGTGGAGGTATGCTTGCAGCGGATTTAAGGAGGCCGGCCGTAGTGCACATAGCAGAGCAGATTAGCTGTTTGTAGAAGTAGAGGTGGTGGAAAAAGTGAAATTCCTTTTTTTTTTTCGCAAATAGTTGTATATTTTCACCTTAGATCTGGTGTGACTATTACATTTCGAAAAGTAAGTAGTTTTTTTTTTCATATCATATTTGTGTGTGAATTATCTCTACCTGTGGTCCAGTTTTTCTGTTGTTTTTAGCTCAAATCAAATCAAGGTCGTCTAAAGATAAGAGCAAGATTGAGGTTTTGCCAAACGTTTGTATTGTAAGTTCTGCCCCGGACCAAATGACACTCCTCACGCACAAGTATTAGCGAATAGTAGGACGTTTTCACGAGTTGAGCAAATTTTGGTCGGAGGGTCGAGAAGGATTACCAACGTTGACTACGTCCCCAACTAAAGCGACTTGGCTCTGGCGCTAAGCGATGAAGAGATGGATGTATATTTAAGGAACAATGGTCATGGGAAAGACCCCTCCTGGTTTTGTAAACGCTCATCCTCCTTTTCATCACTCCCTCTTCCTGTCTGCCCGTTTGCACTCTTCAACCGGAGTCTTTCTTTAAACGTGACGCTCGGCCGCATCCAGCTCTCAGCTGTAAACACATCTGGACTGCAGACATACAACGGTACACACAACCGAAGGGCGTTTGAAAAGAGGTGGGAGGTTGAACAGCCTTTTCGCTACCACCACTTTAGTCGTGACTTGCATATGTCTTCATTGTTTGGATGGTCAGTGTCAATGTCAGCCCACATTAGTAGAGTTGCCATGATTTAAAAAAAAAATGTGTTGAACTTCAGACAAAATTTAGATTTTAATGTATGTGATCGGCGACAATGTCATCAAGTCAAGGCCCGGAACGTCATCATTCTAATGCCGCCTCCTGTATTTTGTATTTTGACAGCTGCTGTCAAATAACATTGAAAGAAGATGCAACGTGATAGTGGAAGCTCCAAAACGATTTTTCCATATTTTTTTTATTTTATTTTTTTTAAATCACTGTGGAACATGATTTAATATGAGCACTTAGAAAGTAGCGACATAGTTTTCTCAACATATCATTTGTATTTTTGGGATATTGTGGTTGTCTAAATGATGTTTATGGTGACTGATGGGAGTGATCACTGTTTTTGGTACAATACATCAATAGGAAAATGAGATTACAGCTGTGTGCGTGTGCGACACGTCTTAGTCATGTCAAGTCATAAAAAAGAATGATTAAAAATGCCGATGTCCTAACATTGAAGCATCATATGACACTGTTGCTATGGTGCAAAGTGTTATTTAGCCATCGTCGCCATGGGGGAAAAAGATGAGGTCGAATGGATGGAAACATGGCACGTGGGCCGAGAGGGCGCGGGTGAGTGTGCGCTAAGAATAGTGAGAGCGACACACCCTAACGCAAGCAGAGAATGGAGCAGCGTGCTTCCTTTTTCTTGCAACGTTAGTCATTCGGGCTCAGGAAATGAAGCGGCTGAAAGTCCAGCCGGGTCATCGCGAGATGAAATGACTTTTTAAAATGGTTTCTTATCGACGTATTGGTTTATTACATTCAGATTTTCAAAGGTTCTCAAACTTTTTACGGCGAGTATGTCCTAAAAATAATACTTCACTCTCCAAGTAACACATCATGTCCGATATTAAAAATACAGTAGCATAGTAGTCCCAAGTGTTCATTGAAAATTTGAGTTATGTTCCTAAAAAGTATATTTAATAAATTGTTCACATTTTGAACAATATCACCGTGCTTATATAAAAACAGCCCAAAAAAAAAGATTAAATGCAAATGTACTGTACTTAAAAAGTGAAATACAACTGAACTCTACTTCATAAATGTGCCGTACTGGATAAAAGAAAGAAAAAATCATTTCATCCAGTGATTCTTATGTATTCCGCAAGAGGAATCCTGCCCACCACTCGTGATTCTGTCCTATATGATTCTGTTGCTGCTTGGCGTCGGCCCAGATTGACCTACGAGCTAACCGCTGGCGATGACAGGAAGTGACAGAGGGAGCAAGTGTCCTGAGCTGGAAATGGGCTTCTGCTGACATGAATGGGAAAGAACGCAACTGTCGTCAGCCCCCTACTCGTGGCAAATAATGCGTACCATTGTTGTTGAGCGCAGGCGTGGGCCTCAGCCTGCACAGTTATTTCCCAACAGGCATGTGTGCTGCCTTTTTCATCATCTCAAAGAGGGCCGAGAAACACAATCACTTTGCTGATTCCCGACTAAATATAACATTTGGATGACCTCGGCTCGTTTGAATAAATGTAGGAGACGCGTTATGGATTTTGCAGCCCTCTTCCAAGTTTAACGTCACATCCGTGCTGCGAAAGCATAGAAAGATTTATGACTCGGTTCATAAATTGCGCATTCCTGTTTCAATATCTGCTGTGAGTTCAGTGCATTCTTTACTTGAAGAGGAAGTTCCCCAGTGGTGACAAACTAGCTCGAAATAGGTGCCTTCGTATGTTCTTGGCAGAGCGCAGAGCAGCGAGCTGACTGGTTGACTGCTTGATACATGACAGGAAGTCGGCCGCTCTCCTGAGGGCGCAGTGGCGAAAGGCCTCACAAGGCCTCGGCACCAGAGGATGTGGTTACTTCCTGTCGATAAGTTCCATACTGAGGCCCACCAGACGGGCACACGGGCCTTCATGGAGTCTACTCGCAGAAAAAATACAATTATTCATTGTACACTCTGATGGTTTGTTGGCTTGTGAACAGTGCTGCAGGGATTTGTGATATGCCGACACTTGAGTGTGCAGTTAAGGAGCCACATTTTTAGACTTTCTAACTGGAATAATGTGACTTAAAAATGGCCTTTCTTCAAAGAGGTTTTTTGATTGGAGTGCTAATACTAAATAGAAAGCAAACCTAAAACAACAATGTTCCGTAAATGGTGTCTCTGTCTCCGTTTCCTCCTCTCACGCGAGATGGAGAAGTACCGTATTTTCCGGTGTATAAGCCACTACTTTTTTGCTCGATTTGCAACGGTGCGGCGTATATACATGTGCGCCTTATAGACCAGAAAATACGGTAATTCCCAAAACATTTTATAGTCGCGTTAGACCTGATGGTTTTACATTGTCTCGATGACGCCGCGTTCACACAAACGCTCATGAATGAACGCTCATGTCCACGTTATTGCCATTTTGCATTGTTCATTCATTCCATTTGCTTTTGACTTCAGATTAGCGTACGAGTCACCACGATGGATGCGGAGCTGGAGTTTGCCATTCAGCCCACCACAACAGGAAAGCAACTCTTTGACCAGGTAGGACAAACGTTAAAATCGTCCTTATTTTTGCCTCAATTCACGATGAATGACATTGGCGACGAGGAAAACGTATATACTTTATGTATATCATTTTTTTCAGGTCGTTAAGACCATTGGCCTAAGGGAGGTTTGGTACTTTGGACTCCAGTACCAGGATACCAAAGGTTTATCTACGTGGCTCAAGCTCAATAAGAAGGTGAGCTCCCGAACCACTTAGTGAAGCATTTGACCGACACTGCTTTCTCATTTCAGGTGACGGCCCAAGATGTGCGGAAGGAAAGCCCGCTCCTATTTAAGTTCCGTGCCAAGTTCTTTCCTGAGGACGTGTCCGAGGAGTTGATCCAGGATGCCACCCAGCGGCTCTTTTTCCTGCAGGTGAAGGAGGGAATTCTAAACGATGACATCTACTGCCCTCCGGAGACGGCCGTCCTCCTGGCTTCCTACGCGGTGCAGGCCAAGTATGCCGACTACAACAAGGAAGTCCACACACCTGGCTATCTATCCAATGAACATCTGCTCCCTCAGAGGTAACTCGGATCGCACGAGTCGTGTTGTAAGCGCAACCTCTTTATTCGTCTGCGTGAGCTCTGACCACTTGTGTTGGCAGAGTTCTGGACCAGCACAAACTCAGTAAGGACCAGTGGGAGGAGAGGATTCAAGTGTGGCATGAAGAACACAAGGGAATGATGAGGTAATCACTTTTGCTCCTCCTTCTTAGTCTCATTCGATAAGAAGTTCCCAGCTCATTATCCGGGGTTACTAGTTCTAGTTGTACTCTTCTGACAAACTTTATCTGACTTCTCTCCTTTGTATGCCTCTTCCAGAGGGCTGGCATGACTTTTGAAATATAACCCTGGACAGGACCCAGAGGTCACGATACCTTTTTCAGGGCTCGTGTTTTCTCGCCGTTGTCATAAACACAGCATGCATCTTAAATCAGAAATGATTGAGAATGGATGGAAGTGACTTTGGCGTCTTACTAATGTCAAAAGCATTAGCATTCCATGATTTAAAAGACGCACGCGGCTTGTGTGTGCAGAGAGGAATCCATGATGGAGTATTTGAAGATTGCGCAAGACCTGGAGATGTACGGAGTCAACTACTTCAGCATAAAAAATAAGAAAGGAACAGAGTTGTGGCTGGGAGTGGACGCGTTGGGACTCAACATATATGAACAAAATGATAAGTGAGTGTTTACACCACTTTGATGTGACAATCTTTTGTCGGGCCTCGTTACCAATACCGAAGTCTGTGTGTGTGTTTCACAGAATGACGCCCAAAATTGGTTTCCCTTGGAGTGAGATCAGGAATATTTCCTTCAATGACAAGAAATTCGTCATCAAACCAATTGACAAGAAAGCTCCAGTATGTCGACTTTTTAAACGAGAGGCTTCTCACGCCTTCATTTAAGCTCGACCTGCACCTTACTGATTGCATTTTTTTTTAGGATTTTGTTTTTTATGCTCCGAGGCTGCGCATCAACAAGCGCATTTTGTCTCTATGCATGGGAAACCACGAGCTGTACATGCGCCGCCGCAAGCCCGACACCATTGAAGTACAGCAGATGAAGGCTCAAGCTCGGGAGGAGAAGAATCTCAAGAAGATGGAACGGTAACGGTCAACCGATCCCGTTTGAATTTCTGTATTGGCTTCACATCCACAGAGTCAGCTGTGTCATTCAAAATAACGTCAATGATTTTCAAAATGCACTTAGAGCGCTGCTGGATAACGAAAAGAGGAAAAGGGAAGCTGCCGAAAAGGAGAAGGAGAAGATAGAAAAGGAAAAAGAGGAATTAATGGAGCGATTGAAGCAGATCGAGGAGCAGACCAAAAAGGCCCAGCAAGGTGCGTGATGGGCCGGTATCTCGGTTACGATGGTTGTTCTGGAGCGGTTCTCATGTTATGTGATTGTGCGCAGAGCTGGAGGAGCAAACATTGAGGGCTCTGGAGCTGGAAATGGAGCGGAAGCGAGCCCAGGAGGAGGCTGAGCGCCTGGAGGCGGACCTTAAAGGTGCCGAGGATGCTAAGATGGCTCTCTTGCAGCAGTCGGAAAACCAGATGAAGAACCAAGAGCACCTGGTCGGCTATACAACGATCATGTAACATCGGTTTGGTGCTTTTGATGAGAAGCAACTCAAAGAAGCCTGATGTTGTTTTCAGGCCACCGAGTTGGCTGAGCTGACCTCAAAAATTTCCCTTCTGGAAGATTCTAAGAAGAAGAAAGAAGATGAGGCGGTGCTGTGGCAAGAGAAGGTGTGCTACTCATGTATTTTTCTTTTAAACGTCAACAATGTCCTGTCGTGTAATGGCCGCCCTTATTGAGCATTCCTCTCGTACCTCAGGCCACCATGGTGCAGCAGGACCTGGAGAAGACCAAAGAAGAGCTCAAAAACAAGGTGATGGTGGCCCATGTTCAGGAGCCGCTCAACACCGAGAACGAGCATGACGAGAACGACGAAAGCAGCGCCGAGGCCAGCGCCGAGTTTACATCCGCCGCCACGTACAAGGACCGTAGCGAGGAAGAGCGCATGACAGAAGCGGAGAAGAACGAACGTTTGCAGAAACATTTACTTGTAAGTTTGGCGCCCTCTTCTGCTTTCGTACGCCGTTTCTGCCGCCATCATTGGGCCAAGGCACAAATTGACGGGCAACAGTAGGGAGCTGTTGTCGGCACGCCGCTCCAAAGCCGTGTTTCCATCAAGTGGCACTGTTCAGTACGCCGCGTCCTGATCCTTGAGTGTGTAGGCAGAATATTATAGTAAGAGTCATAAATCGCCGATGGATTTAGCAAAGGTCACGGCATCCTGCAGTTTGCTGACACCATCTTTAAACAATAAGCACATACTTGCCACCGTTGTAACTCATCCGTCCATCCATTTCCTATCGCACTTATCATCATTAGTGTCACTAAAGTACATTCTGGACTGGAAGCCAACCAATCGCAGGACGTAGAGATAAATATAGATTTACACGCGCGTTCACAACTTGGTCTGTAAATAACCTGACATGCATATTTTTGGAGTAAGAACATGCAAACGGCACAAAGGCAGATGGCGGCCCGAATATCACAATTGGGTGACCGACCCGCTATCCGAATCCTTCGTTATAACTCAATGAGCCCAAATATTTTCCTGCTGTAAGTAATAATTCTATGTTCTGATTGCTCTCAATGGACAGCAGAATGTCGAAGCTCTTCAACCCACCTTAACTTAGTGAACTGAGCCAGAGCAATCGATGTAAACCGAACAGAAAAGCTGAGCAACCCCAGAATCGAAGGACGGGTCAACTCGATTAGGATGCCTTACTGAGTGGGTCGCAACTGTCGTTCCAGGCTTTAAGTTCAGAATTGGCCAACGCCCGAGACGAGACCAAGAAGACGGTCAACGACATGATCCACGCGGAGAACATGCGGGCGGGACGAGACAAGTACAAGACCCTCCGACAGATCCGGTCCGGAAACACCAAACAGCGCATCGATGAGTTTGAATGCATGTGATGCGCGAGTCGCCGAGCCCACTCGACTGGACTGCAGTCCTGCGTCGCTCCAGCTCTTTCTCTCCTCCCAAATAAATCAGCTGCAAATCATGACATGGCTGCACAAGCGCAGCACAATGTACAAATATGGATCTGTAAAATTGCATGTACGACCATTCCTAACTGAATTGAGGCAAGTCACGGGTTCATAAGGGACATAGTTTATTTTGGAAGTGCATTCCTTGCTTAGGGGGGGTTGTAGCATATCGTTCATGGACCACATTTTCTGACACGTCAAGTAAACTAATTGTAATTTCATCTCAGACTTCTGTCACCCCCCTTGCATTTAAATTTAAAGACCTGAAGACCGTTAGATAACAATTTGATGTTCCTGTTGTACACATGCAAATTGAGGTTTTTTTTTTTTTGTTCATATTAATTATCTCAGTATGCACCACAGAACCTTTTAATACTTTACCATGTCGTGGTGGTGCATCTATAGAACAGAATTTAAGACAATGTATATTTTTTTTTGGGGGGGGGGTGTAGACTGAATAAACTTGTGCCATAAAAATCGAATTTTTAGTTTGTAGTGTTAAATTTGAATCTTCGTTGCGAGATGATGATGATGCTCATCAAGTTTGTCTGTTTTGTGATTCTAAATGGAAAGAAAAACAAAATGACCCTGAAGCGTTCATATCTGATGGGATGATTTTGGTCAGATTGTAGTTCTTACACGTACTCCACATACATTGGACTCGTGTTTTCGACTCTCGGACTTAGCCTTAATGTAGGAGCTTTGAATCAATAACAGTTCTCTTATCGAGGGATGACCATTTCTTTTTGTTCAATTCAACATCCTACAGTATGTCTTTACAACGTTGGTATGTTGTAATTTAATTATTATTTTTTTTTAAATCACATCTGAAAGACCTTTTTTGCATCAAGTAATTTCCTTTAACATGCACTGGAACATTACAGTATTCAATATTAACCAAACCAACAATGAGTAGTCGCTCCACTTCTTCCATTATAACATACTGTATGTATTTAATTCATGACTTTTGTATTTTTGTGATTAGGATTATTCTGATGTGATCAAATCTTGTACGGTGTTAAAAAATAGAGAAGAAAAACACCGCCGAGGATATTTTTGTATGCAACAACTTGAGCATCCGGAGCACAATATTAGTTGTAAACTGATGAAGTGGCTCGCGGCTGTTCTAGTCCGTTGAAGGAACAAGCAAACGCCCTGTGCACACCGCTGAAAATCGTCATTGCAGTTCATGACAGCAACTTTCTTTTTCAATTTAACAGCTGTGTCAAATCAATATCACGTTATGGCCATCCTTTTCAGCCTCATTTTGGCATCAAGGGTTTTGCTTGTTTCATAGATTAGTCTGAAAAGATGTATTTACGTTATTTTGCAAGGTCAAAATAATAATAATTAAAAAAAAGTATTATAGCGGTAGGTTTTTCTTTGATTCTATTTTCAGGCGTCTGACAGAATTTTTACTTAGATGCAATTGCAATACAGTATTCTTGCCCATTGTTGCCTCTATTTTTCTTTAACAAAATGCATTTATTATTTTTGGTGACCTTTAGATGCCTTGGACAACTGAAATGATGCTGTACTGTTACGTTTCACTTGAAGGACAATCCTTTAAGTTGAGTCAAATCATCATGTGGACTCGCTCATAGTAGTTCTTGAAATATGAAAGATTGAATCATAAATCATCTTTTTCCATGATAGACAGTGCCTTGGACAATTTTTTTTGCTTCGTCTTCCTTTCACCAGTGAATAAAATCCAGAAAAAAATGCCTGGTCTTCTCCTTTCTGTTCGCCACACGCCTTTACAGGGCGTCCTCGATTTGCGACGTATCAAATTTGTTCGTCGGTCGGAACGCGCAGTCATGAATCGTGTAAAAGGGCATGATTTCTGAACACAAAACATTCAAAGAAAAGAAAACAAGAAATCAACATGTATGCTGCAGAGCGTTTCTAGGTATCCTCTTGATGTCGTATGTCGGGACCAAAAAGCCGCTGCACAGTCACTTGCACTCACTGTGCTTGTAATTTTGCAATGAGCCACACGGTGGCGTCTTTAGCTCATGACCAAAGGCAAGTTGACCAGAATAAAAGAAACAGGGAAGTGTCACTACAAAATGTAGAAAATCAATATATATTCAACAATTATCGTTTTTTTCCTATTGTGCATCGAACTGCATTATTTGTATTCCATTTACACTAATTTGCTTCTTAAAACATATTTTCAACTTATTTTGACTGGTAGTTACATTATATGTCTTTTGCACTTAGTGATACTCAAATTCCTACCCCCCCCCCCCAAAAAAAAACAATCTCAGTTAAATCATCCGTCTTTAGACTCCACATCCAAATAATAGAGCACGTGATTGACAGGTGAGCAAATAAGAAGCTCCCAGTTCAGCGTCAGTCTGGTGGAGTCAGAAAATAAATAAAGTAAGCGTCACACATTGCCACAAATTGTACAGTGTGAGTCCTTCAATTTAAAATGCGGCTGCCGCTGAACCGCGGTCGGTTTCTTCAGTTAATTGTTGGGGAACAACTTGATGAAAGTGAACTCCAGTCTTTCTCAAGAGCACACAGGAAGGCATCTTTTCACCTCCAACTTCCTCTATATTGATGTGCTGCTGCTCGGAGAAGTTGCTTCGCCTCCTCCTTGCAGCCTCGGTGCAGTCACCAAGGATTTAGTAGCAGTTTGTGCAAAAAACGTTGGAGGGCTTCACATGTTGGTTAGACCACCAGCAAGCATTTTGTCTCAGAGACCATCAAGCATCATGAAATACTTGATTTCATTTTCAGTCAGCTGAAACAGGAATGAGGAATTTAGTAAGATCCCTTTCTAGCAGCACACCGAAAGTCTTGGAGCAAAGCTCTTAACCAATTCGTGAATCATTCAGAGGATGCTTGTTTCTTCACATCTCTTTTCTGTTCCAGCAGGACTGCGCCCCCCTTGTGCAAGTATTTGGATGGTCAGGGACAAAGTTTACGGCTTGGAGTCTCGGTGGTGACCTTTCTGAGTGGAGTTGGCGCGTTCTGTCTTGTGCTTGGATTTCATTCAGGGTTTGTTTCCAGATTGCCACAACAAATTTGCATGCTCGTTTTATTGAAGACTCTTAGGTTGATTAGTATGTGGCCTGCGATTGGCGGGAAATCAGAAAATGACCCACGGGTAGAATTAGAGACTCCGCTGGGCTAAGAAGAAAGCCAGCAAGACTTCTGGTCAGTTTGATCAAAGACTGGCTATGAAAAAGTGAGTCCAACCAGCTTGGCGAAACAATTCCAATAACTGCGGCTGGTGAAGAATGGAAAAAGTTGTTCTTGGGTTCAAATAAAGTAGCCCACCTGTTCAGGGGCTGTATGTGGTGTTCAACGAGTTGATAAAATGACATCCTGCCAATCATCCGCCTCACAAGAGCCTTCTGAATGCAGCGATAAGAATTATAAAATGCCACAAAACGAAAGGCGTCTGAGAAGGCTTTCAAGAGCATTTCACAACCGTGACATGTTGACACTTTATTTCCATACATTTCCTGCGAGCGAGCCGCTCACTTATCTTCCTCGTTTTGACTTCCCCTTTGCAGCAATGCAGCCTAAAGGCTGCGACCGATCGTCACCGTCGGCTCACAATCGTCAAAGACGGGAACGACGACAGTCATCGGCCCTCAGCAGCAACGTCCGCACACGGCAGGTAACTAATTGAGCTCACTATTGAAGAACTGAGAACTGCTTTCAAAGGGGGTCATGTGTCCAACGTTGACGTCGCCGGAGGAGTCAGGTTGGATTCGGGGAGATACGGCCCCCCACTTAGTGTATTTGACAAGCTGAGTCGGACACTCTGATTCTGTGAGTGTCAGTTTGTCAAATACCCGAAGTGAGGCGTCACTGGCCTACAAGACAACGCCGAGCTCACCGGCGACGCCAAGTCAACGAGCCTGGAGGGGACCTCTTTGCTACCGATGAATTGCGCTGGTATTTTACTGGTTGATCCGAGTTGATCATGTGCAATTTAGAATATGTTATGCAGTACTGCTGAATGTCAAATGATGTGAAGAGGAAAAGTATCCCGCTTTTATGTACCGCGATATACAATTAAAGAACTTTTGCACAATGGGTGATGCTGTACATTTTGTGTGCTCCTGGAAAGAAATGCGATGAAGTCGTTAGCGTTTGTATTGATTCTTTCTATTTAAAATCGTATCGGAACCACGTTGGGACGGCATGAAAGCATTTCAATAAAAGTAAATGAATAAAGTTTTCTGCCTAAATCCAAGTGGGTGGCGCTCAGGCTCATCATGACATTTTTCAAAGACACAAACTCTTATCGGCGTTTTGTGCGCTTCCTGTTCCTGTGCGGACAGGCCTGGCTTGTAATTGTTCTGGATTTTTCCATTCTAGTTTTTATTCCGTTTTGACTTTTGTTTTTTTAATTTGGTGAGTTTGAATTAGCAAGTTTGTTTGTTTTTGTTTTTATGTTTTCAAATATTTTTGTTAGTTTTATTATTAGTTTTAGTTTTTTTTTTTTTTTTTTTTTTTTTTTTTTTTAAATATACGGCATATTGAGTACAAAATAAAAAAAAAAAACAGGTCACTAGGCATTGTGTAATCAAGTAAAGTCAACTCATTTTTTAATCACTTTTTGGCCTTCCTTCTTTTGTGGACGGCAAAAGTGAAATAAAATCATTTCAAATGACCCCAAAAGCGATGATATTAAACTGACAAAAATGAAAATGAAGTTACTTTTATTTTTATAAACCTACGATATATTTTCAGTTGGTTTCGCTTTCATTATTTTCCTTTTATAATTCATCCTGTTAGTTAAAATGTTTTTCTTTTTATGTTTTAGTTTCAGTTCATTAGTTTTCATTAACTATAAGAACCTCGGTACAAGTCACATCACTGACACTTATAGTCACATTTCGGCTGCAGTAAGCCTGATTTAAAATCTTATCACATTAATAAAAAGTTAATAAAACATACATAAGCTGACACCTTTTAAATGATTGTCAGAAACGTGAAGGTCAAATTCAACAAGGTGGACACTGTCTTGCACTGTTACTTTCAGCCTAATGAAAACAGAATCAAAGTCCTGGAACTTTCCTGACACGTCTTACAGAAGTCCACCTTTCATTGCTGCTATGTAAGAGTTTGTCCACCAAGTGGTGATATTGCTCTAAAGTATTTCATCTTACCAACTCATGTCAAGAGTTATTTTTTCTTCCCATAGGGGTACAAATTATCAGTCATTTGCACTTGGTGGGTCCTCACTGTGAAAATTACTATAGAAATAAAACGTGATGACTTCATTACGTACAATAGATCCAAATTGCATCCATGTAGCAGGCTGCTTCTCTTTTCCTTCATCAGACAACCTCACAAAGCAATTGCAATGAATACCAAACTAACTGACGACCTACCAAACTTGCCAAACTAATGAGGTTCCAGTTATCACAACAACATTTTGGAGCCTACTTATGACAAACCACCACTTGATTTCAATTGAAAGTAGCCTAGAGTTTGTCTTATCGGCATTTGCGCAGTGCTCGTTCTATAAATATTAAAAGCGAGAAGGAGGTTTTAGTCTCAACAAATACTTCACGATACCACGGTACACCGTTTGGAAACATTTAAATGTGGCACTAATGATTTGTTTCCTTCTGGACAGCATGAAAGACAGTCTCACATGTATTGTATTGCGCGAGAAAAGCCATTTGGATTGTATGAGCACAATGAAGCTCTCGGGCCTGAGATAACCGATAAGAAAGAATACAAGGAGACACCATGTCATTGATTCTCACACGTTGTGTATTGGTGCGTTGATGTCTCCGAAAACAGGATGAGCCAATCAAACGGTGCTATGTCTCAGAGGAGCTCCGTCTTATGTGGAAGTCACACGCTTTACAAGACGAAACTACACCTTTAGTCGCTTAGTCTGGAGCCTGTCCCAGATGACTTTGGCCTTAAGGCAGAAGACAGCCTGACCAGTTTATCGAGAGGAGCTGGCCGATAAATTGAGAGGAGCCGGCACTAGTGGCTAATGCTAACAGTTAGCTGCTAGCCAGTAGTAGCCACCAATGCCAGAGACGGTGTAATTAAATAGTGGATTGTTAGCGAGTGAATATGATTTCAGGATGGCGTTGTTTTGCCACGTCAATTAAAACGGCCATAAAGCAAGCCGAAAGATCAAAAACGGAAATCAAGTTAGTTGTTATGTGTTAAGAGACAGACAAAAGCAGAACGGGGATGGCGACCGACAATTTTTAAGAACAAGGCCGCCACAGTACTGAGATGGCGTCCGGAGGGCGGGGGACTAACTGACAAAAAAGGGTCAAGTGCCCAGCTCTGTTTGTAACACACTTGTGGTTTTGACGCAGAAGAACTCCGTGAGATGAATTTTCCAGGTCAACAAGACACTTTTATGACCTCCCGGAGCACAACAACATCCTTTTCTGAAGGTGAGTCACAAGAAAAAAAATGTTGAGTCACCCGACATACAGCACATAGAATCTAATGACATCGGCACTGACCTCCCCGAAAATACAGGAAGAGGTAAAAAAAAATCTAACATGGGATTCATTGAAATGAATACGCATGTGGTACAGTAGAACGTGCGTTCTAGGCTTGACTCCAAACAAACCAAAGAGCTCCTTATCATGATGAACGTGATCCTTTTACCGCATCACTATTACGTTTCTGGACAACAATGAGTTTAATAGAACCGAGAAATAAGCGATTAAGCTGCGGCGACGAGGACAATATCAGATAAGGTAATTGCTACTTTCCTAGAGCTTGTTGACAAGATAAGTACAGCGTACACAACGACGGGAAGCGGCGCTTCGCCAGATACGTCACGATGTTATTCGAAATCTTTTCTTGCTTGAAAAGCTGAAGGAGAAATTAAATCGTGAGGAAGCGCTCCTGGCCAAAGACTGACTCCTGTTTGTCACTCGTTGGCGGAAGGACGGCTTTCCTTCTTAATTCAGCCAAGGCCGCGTACGATTCAAATGATTCACCTTATAAGTGCATGATGCAGGGGTGAGAATGGGCCGAGCGGTGCTTTTCCCGCTCAAAGGTGCAGCGTGACCCCGTTTATTGTGAATGTCGCATTCTCAATGTCACTCTGACTTGTGCTTGGAGGAGCCAAGCATCCTTTTTGGAAGACATTGTTAATTGAGGCAGAAACATGCTTGAAGGAGGATTATATGTTCCCGGCCCGCTACTAAAAAAGTCATTCAAATAGAAACATCAGCAAGCGCACATAATTACTTTCGCATTGAGTGACTGCGCATCTTTATTATGTTCACTCATAGCTCAAGCAATGCTATTTAATTGAGGAAGAGATTTATTATTTTTTTTGTTTGATTGGATGAGGAGATTGGGGAGGGTTACGATAGAACTTTCAGGTCTAAAATAACAGACAACACAGAGAGCGGTTGCTATGGTAACTGCAGTGGCGAGAATGCTACACGCTCAGGATTTTAGGTATTCACTACTTATGACTTCTCGTCTTTGGCCAGAATAAATAATGTGTTTTTTTTCTTCTTTAATTTAGCAAACTGGCTATTAAAAACAAAAAAACAAAAAAAAACAATCACCTCGGACGAAGCCAATGTTATTGGACATCGCGCAACAGGTGCCGACTTTTGTTTTTTTTTTTAAGCCAATTTTTAATAGAAGAGAAGTTGCGTAACCTCGCATACAAATGCGGAGACAAAGCCAAATCATTTTCACACTCTCAAACAAATTAATTCTGCAAACACTGCATGATTCACGTTCAAAGACGGAAACGCTTGATAAGAGTGGGAAAAATTTGGGAGTACGGATGTCATTTTTTACTCGCAAACTCATTCTAAAAGTGCCAATGTTACGCTCATCCAAGTGTCCCTTTGATCATTTTTCGTTAAGCAGTAACGTATTATGAACAAAAAAAAAAATCGACACTGGAGAATTACATTTTTCAAATTCCCATTGGAAATGTCCCCTGCATTTTTTTTTTTTTTTTATACAGCAGTGACAAAAACATCAGGCCCTCAACGCCACGTCCAAACACAAGTTTAAAACACCAGCACAAGCTCACATCACAATACATATCGATCCCTTTTTCAGGATATGCAAAGAAGCCTCTTCCAGGTTCTAATGACAGACTGCGCGAGGTTGCGTTCTGGAAAATGTCAATAGTGGAGAAAAAAAAAAAACATTCAGTGACATTTGAAGCGTGATTACGCTTTGAAAAAAAAAAAAAAAAAAGGGACAATCGGTTAGTCACAGAAGAGAGTTTTAAAACGTGAAGGGAGCGGCTGCTTTAGAAAACAATGCAGCTCATTTAAAACGATTCATGCAGCATTTACATTACGATGAATCGGTTTCGATGAAGTCCGGGTGTCATTTGAAGTAGATTACAAATCATTTATTTTGCTCCTTGTCCGAAAACCTCGAGGAAGACAAAAGAGCATGTTATTGGCTATCATCACCTGCATTGAATTGTGACTCAATTGGAATATAGTTTCACGACAAATACACAACACGTCATAAAGAGAGTTGCCAGTCTTGGAGATGATCACAACGTTTGCCTAAAAGGGAAACTGTTGGATTCTCATCATGATGGAAATAAATTAAAAAAAACACTAAACATGAATCACAGCTCGTTGCATGTCATTTAGTTGCCAGAGACGTCAGATGTTGCATTCTCCAAATCAAAAGAGCCCCAAAGATATATTGTCCATTTCGTTCCAATATTAAATGAATTTCAGATTTGCATTCCAGACGTCAAAACAAAATGTTTGATGAGTGCAATTCCATATCACTAAATGAATAGAATACGCTTTTGCAATGCAGATGTTGCAAGGTTCCCAACTTCTTTTTAGGTCATTCCGTTTTTTTTGTGTCCATCTTCTTGAAGGACTTCATTATTTTGCAGCAGGAGGGGGGCACGATGAAGGCCGTGAAGGACTGCCAGACTAAAATGTCCCAGATAAGAACACGAGCTGTAACACTTAACACCTGCATTTTGCTCTTTTGGAGGAGCCTTAAAGTAGCCTTGCTGGAACGGTTTCGTAATCGGCGTTTACGATTACGCTTACAATTAATACAGCAAACGACAACGTCATTGAATGGATTGTTTAATTTGCGTGAATTCACGGCTGATGTAAAAGCATTTCAGGTTTTAATGGTAAGCGATCGTTCTCGTAGCTTCGAGCAAACAAAAGTACAACGCGCTAATTACAGTTTGCGGCGTCACAACTTGGCAAGAATTCCCAATAACAAGTCCTCACTCTTGAGTTTCCTTTGCCAGCGAGTACTATATGAAGCCTGATATTACACTTGACTGTGGAGCTGAAAGAGGCGTGGAGATAACGGAGGGAATGTGTGGGAGAGCCGAGACAAAAAAGCAAGGCTTCGGAGCGGCAAAATGCCAAGGCTGAGACATCAGACCTTCCCCTGAAAAAGTGGGGGAATCTGTGAACATGAAGCTTCAAGGTTGCACAAACTCAAATGGAAGTTTGGGAAAGCGGCGAGGGAGGGGGGGCGGGGGGTTGCTTCGCACAAATTTAAAGAAGAAATTTGTTATCAGTTCATGTTGAAAATAATGATGTCTAAATCATTTGCTCAGGGATGGAGGCCTGTTGAAAGGAGAAAGGTTTGGCCGATATCGCCAATATCGCATTTTGTTTACAACTAATATATGAGGGCCGTTACTTTTGAGTCGCATTCACCAAAACTCAAGTCCCAAAACTACAGAATAATCGGGCTACTTTGCATTGAACATTTTCACCCCTCTGCACCCCACCGAAGAAAAAAAACAACAACACAAAAATGAATGATGGCTCCTCATTGATTGAGGGAGTTACGTTTCGGACACACTTGTCACAATTGAAAATCTTCCCGCACATATTAAACGCGTCTTTTGGAACCAACTTTTTATACATATTGTAAACATATGTGAACACACTGGAGGTGTCAAAATTAATCGATTAATTGACGTCTCCTCGATTATCAAAGTAAGTGAGACATTGACATGCACCCGTAAGAAAGCAACACAACAAAATAGTTTGACTCCCTCAAAGACAAAATGAACTTTCGATTTTCACCTCTGATGTCTCATATCGGGAAGGATGCACACAATCAAGGTGAAAGTGAATCAAAGGGAAGGATCCTTGGCCTACAACGACTGCGTTGGTCGCCATTCAAGGTTTCGTCTCGGATGTGTGTGCAAAGATATGATGCAATAACATTTAGTTTGTTATGTTACGTCCCTCCAAAAGTTTTGGAACGGCAAGGTCACTACCTTTATTTTTGGTGTATACCCAAGACATTCGGCTTGCCGATCAACAGATGAAAATGGGACAAAGGTTCATGGTGATTACATCGAGATGTGTTAAACAACTCTGGGCCGAGAAGATTTTGCTTGAAAACGCAAACTTTTCAATACGAGTGAGAAAATGGCACACGTAACTAGACAGCGCTTGTTTCGGACATCATCACGGCTGCAAAAAGCTAACATGAAAACCAGAGCACTCTGTATGGGAGAAAAGCAAACTATATGGACTTTGAGAGAAGAACGAGAAGAGGGAAAGTCGATCAGGGCGATTGCACAAACATTGGCTACAAGCGATATAACAACATCAAACCGGTCGGCCAAGGAGATCAACAGCAGTTGATGATGGAAACATGGTGAGATCGGTGAAGAAACACCCAAAGAGAGCCGTCAGTGACGTCATTGCCAACCTCCGCAGGGCGGGGGTGTGAAGGGATCACGAGCCATTGTTCGAAGAAGACTCAGAGAGAAGAAATATACAGGCCATACGGTAAGAGCAGATGGATGGAGTGTTTGGGTAACGTCACCTCATCGGAAAAAAAATATATATTGAATTTTAAATGGAAATGAACAAAAGCATTACGACAAAATATCTGTCATTGACAGTATTTAGAAAATAAAACATTAACAAGGATTATTGATTTAATTTTTTTCTCAAGTTCGGCGGGGCGGATTAAAACGTTTAAGGGGCCGCAAGTGGCCCCCGGGCCGTAGTTTGCGCACGCCTGCAATAGAGCATGAATTTCTGAGACTGGAGGGAGGAACCATCAAGAGACAAACAAAAACTGAAGGAGGTTGCAGTAAAAGCCTGGAAAACATTTCACATGAATTTCAATTATTGCAAGTAAAGTTTATGCCACCAAACATTCAACGTTATTCAATTTCAGTGGATTGAATAACGTCCGTTCCATTCATTTTACCCACTTGGAAAGCGCGTAGCTTCAAACAAAAGTTGCTCTGTCCTGAGTAGCTGAATGAAATTAAAGCTAACCCAAAACAAAAACAAAAGAATTGACCTTTCCTTCCCAATACTTAAGTTGGGGAATCGTCAACTTCTTGTTCTGTGACTGGCCTTTCCGCCGCCAGTGACAAAAAAGCCGCTCCATCGCCATCATGTCTGCCAAGACAAGTGAGTCATCCCAAGTCTGTTTTGCTTTGGGAAAAAAAAATAACTTTATATTTTCATGAAGGTTCATTCGCAGCAAATTTTAAATGAGCTTCTTCGGATCGTTCCAAATTGAGCAGAAGAGAGCGAAGAAAGACACGCCGCCAGTATGCATTTGCATATTTATCCAAATGACTGACTTTGTTCTCTCTTGTATTATTTGTGAGAAGAGTTTGAAAATGTTTTCTGATGAGGGTGTGTGATTACTGAGCTCAATTTTCTTGGCATTGCAATTGTCACAAAAGACTCCTTTTGGAGACAGCCAAGCCAGCCCCTCCACGGCGAAAAGCGCCATTTGTCTGGTGCCCAAACCGTACACGCAGTCTAGACAAGTCTACTCCACTCTACCGACTCGGCGGCTAGTTCAATGTTTCCACCTGCAACAAGAAATCTTGACACAAGACATCAACGATACCAAACATTGTCGCCCGCGCTTTGATGAAGGTGAGATAAGGTTACGTGCGTGCTCAGTAAAAAAAATATCTGATATTCAGCTTTTGGGTGAAATTTCAAAGTGAAGCTAAAATGCACCAAAGCGCTCCAAGGTCATCTTGGTGTTCACATTTTGACATCGTGCGACCACGAACACATCGAACGATGGTGGGCCGCCATTGCGAGGTTTCCAGCTAGATTTTGTCAGAGGGAAGCGAACACTGATCTTGCCGTGCCGACAATGAAACAAAATGCTTTGAAGTAGAAGTCGTAAAAATACAGAAACATTGAACGGTCGGACAAGTTTAGAGGTCAACTAAAATTCACCTGTAGCCAATTTTAGGCTCATCCGTAAATTTGACTCCCAAGCAGAGTATTTCTTACTTTTTCAAAGTAAAGTATGATTTCGCTTTTTCCAATTAAAGAGGTGACATTCGTGACTCAGCAGCGAAACGAACTTATTGAGCACGGAAATTGGGATGAAAGCGGAACTTTCCACGCATTGTGTGATCAAATAAACTGAAAGCAAACATTTTTTTTTACTTGTCTTATTAAATGTGATAATTAATCACACACATTATTTATGGTCTGTGCAATTTAGTTGATCGTCGGAGCTTAAATTGCAAAAATGGCCGTAAACAAGCAAATTCAGTTCGGGCGACCTCGGAGCAAAATGAAAGCACGTTTTATCGTAAGGTTTAGGTACATCATTCATTTTCTCATTATTTCAGAAGGACGGCAAGAAAAAAAAAGTTGGCAATTCAACTTCAAGCGCAATCTGTGAAAACGCAACGTGAAAAAGTCAAGTCGAGTATTTTGGAGACTTTTGGATACTGACGCAAAACATTGTTGCAACATGCAATCTCCAAACTCGTTCTCAACGCTATGAACAAGAAAGTACGTGTTGTAAATGAAACATTTGATACGCTTGAGCAGAAATGATACTCGGTTACTTGAAAACGGAAGCAAAGTACAGTTAGTGCCGCGCGTCCGTGACCACTTGCGGCTTTTGAGCCCGGCCCAAGCGGCGCAGTTATGCTCGCATTCGAATTCAAGCCACATCCTTTCAATTACAAAGGCTGCACTTCGGATGGAGCGCGTGGAACGGCGGGGGCCGCAAGGGGTGGCGCACACATCGCCAACACAGTCGCAGCTCCAAAACCGGCCCTGATTGTAATTCCACAGATGAGCAACACTTTGTTCACTTGTGTGTCTCGACACACATTTAATTCATCGTGAAGCATCTGGAACGATATTATGTGGCGGATGGAGTCGGCATGAAGATGTTACTTTTTTGTAATCCTTCAGCAGTAAATGTTTTTTTTTCCTCCAAGTTACGAATCCTACGGGATTGGCTGTGTAATGATATGCAGAGACAAACCGCACAGAGTTTGGTGTCTGCTTCCTGTTTTGTTGCCCAAATAAAAAGCTTTGGTGCAGTAATATTGGACGTCTTTGAAACTTTTGGGCTCTTACTCGTGTTTGTGACTGCAAGATTTTATTCGGGCTTTGGGGCATTGGGGACAGAATGCAACGCAAAGTGTTTTGACAAAACGGACATATATTATCGCATTTTGCCAATTATCCGCATTGGCCTTTTTTTTTCTTTTTTTTTAGCTTTCAAGGCCGATAAATTGAAAACTGGTTTATTTTGGCTGGCTGCAGCACACTTTTCTCTTTCTCTATCTCTCTCTCTCTCTCTGCTGTGCTGGTGGCCCTGCCTGTAGAAGCAGATTGTCCCGCCCACTCGCCCACTGGTTTAACAAGAAATTAAAACACAAAAAGTTAATTAAACCCACTAAGTACGATGACAATAAAGGGATTTCTAATTCTAATTCTAATCAAAGTGGCAAATTGCTGAGTTTGTATACATTCATTTCAGGTTCGATATTTTATTTGATTTTTTTTTAGGTTTTGAAGTGGAAAATTATGGCGTTTTGTTTGTTGCAAAAAAACGCGGAAAGACCAACAATTGCAGGCTAATTTGCAATCCAAATCAAATTAGTCTTGATGTTGGACTAAGTGAGACTTACTCGGGTTTAGTGTGACATCAAACAGTCAGAGCGCCCCATATGTGGTTTTGGCATTACTGCTCACTCGTTTCATGCTCGGTTGGACTTGTGCGTCTGCCAGGAGCAACAGGCGGCTTGATACGACCGAGATCAACAAGAAGAAACATGAATGCACGCAGCATGGAACCGACCGCACGCGACTGAGCTAACTTGCACTCAAAATGATTGCATTTACAGTGAATAGCGACACTCGCATTTGGGGTGACGGCCGAAAACGGTCGAGGGCGGTCGCCGAATCATCCCGAGCCGACCGGACATGTGAATAACGTGTTGTGATGAAGACGCTTGGTATTTTCTTCTTTAATGAGGCATTCTATTTGGTGGAAGTCACGGCGCGTACTTTCCTCCTTTTCAAAGAAACGCTCAAGCGATGTTTGTTTGTGGTCATTTTCACGCGGTGTTTGGCTTGTCGGCTTACTGAGACGTGAAAGAAAAGCGAGACGTATTCGGAGTTGGAAAAATGCCAAGTGGCCATTTTAAAAAATAATAATAATAATCAAACTGTGGGCAGATATACTGCGTTGAATTGACATGTTTACAGAGCCGGGCAGTCGGTCCCGGTGGCAGAATGGTCCGGCCCACACATTTTTTCAGAGGGGGGTGACAAATTTAAAAAAAAGGGCTCGCCTAAGCAAGGCCGGAGGTGGATTTTAGTCCGGCCGTTGTGCGTGTGATGTGGTCGGACACCCCCCCTCCCTCGTATTGTTTTTTTTTTTTCATAAAAAATGACAACTGTACAGGGGTGTGTAGACTTTTACCTCTATACTTGTTAGAGGAATTTGTTTCTAAATCTGGGTTTTAAAAAAAAAAAAATACAGATCAAAGCATTCATACTTTTATGAATTTCAAAGGTCTGGTTTCAACCAATTTATTGCGGTGCAGTAGTTTGATGAGAAGTGACTTAAATAAAATAGCAAGCGTTCTGATTTTTGTAATCAAGCATTCAAGGCAATCTTTTATTTTTTATTTTTTCCTGACAGTTATCCGCCGTTTTAAGAGCGCCTCATTGCATTAGACGTCGCTCATCCAACACTTTCGGAATATTTTTGGCTTTTTTCTGGGATCAAAGATTAGAGCATGCAAACCAAAATGATGTCACAATGATGTCATGGCATTGTCACAAAAGCAGCAACACACTCATGTTGCTTTGAAGCCATTCTTGATTGTGATTGTGTGTATGATGCTTACAAAATTCACATTACCGTATTTATTTAATTCACTTGAACAGAGGAATTCTGACAACCTGTTTCTTGTGTTTGTACGCTATATCTTATATCAACGTTTGAATAGGAATTGGGTCATTGATGGTGTAGTGGTACACTGACCTGGTTTTGGTGCTGGCAGTGTGGATTCAGTTCTCACTCAGTGACAAAGTGAACGGTCCCCCTCTCTTGTATTTTTCCTGACATTGACCGCTGACTAGTCCAGAACATAGTCTTCTTTTCACCAGGTCAGCTCGGGTCCAGCTATCCGTGACCCTGAACAGGAGACGGGCTGTATGGATGGGGAATTAGAAACACATTTTAGCAGGAATCAACGTCATTTATTGATAACGACATTGACAAGAATATCGTTAATGTAATCGGCATGAAAAGTAAGCAAAAATAACTTTGTCAAGACAGTTTCAGTTTCCTCCCCCGCCCCCGTCTCATTAGATTGTGCCGGTGTCATAGCTGGAGAGTACATTGTTACACAGTCAAGTAGCTAACGGGTTCAAAAAAATGCAAATGAAGCAGCCCAACAGTAATCCCTGAGACTAATATGCAGGCTTTGCATGGAGCTCATGCACATCTGCCTGCTCATCGGCCCTAGAAGTTTTTCCACTGCTGTGCTCAGGATTCCCCCAAATGGAGCGTTCCATGGCTCATGTTACGGGATGTAACTGACTTATTTTGCCAATATATTTTTAAATTTTTTTTTTCACAAATAGGAGTAGAGTATGAATCTGTTTTTTGAGGGGGGGGGGTCCCTTGAGGTTTATGATCCCCTCGTACATTTTCAACGTGTCTCAGGTGGAAGCAAGACTTGGGGAAAAGAAGTTTGAGAATATGGCATATTTCATTGCGCCGACATGAGCCGCTGCACAAATGCTCGCTGGTTACCAAGGTAATCAAAGACAACAAAGTAAACAAAGGAGTGACAATGCCTAATTAAGGTCAAAGTGTTCACATGGGTTCATGGATTTTCCAAAGATATCTAAAATGTTTTCAATTTATGGACTAAAATAAACTATGAAAATAAATCTTTTGGAAATGATACACATTTCCAGGCTGTCAAGAATTTGCCAAAGTAACGAGTCTTGGTGCAAACCGAAAACTGAGGCAATTTAAGAAATTTCCAGGAAAGGCAAACCGCAGATGGGGGAGAAAAGAATAATTTATCGTGGCTGACAATTACTCTTTCACATCACAGTAAATACAAACTTAAAAGAATAAATGCAAACCCACTTTTGATTTGGGGAAGAAGCTGTGTTAAAAAAAAGTATCCAGATCAAGGGCAAATCACTCAGAAAAATAAATCTTTCTAAATCAAAAAGTTTGAGTCGGTAGTTGCTAAAGTATAAATAACGGGTACAAAATCCAGAATACCCTAAAATACACACTAATGCCCCCCCCCCCTTCCCCCACTAATAGAAGCCATGAAAACTAGAACATGCGAACTGCCCTGCCCACTTCGTGCCACTTTGGAATTACGCAAGAACGTTCGGAGGAGCGCATTTGATCCAAAGGATTGCTTTGTGGCTTTAGCGTGAGTTGCGCGCATCATCAAAATTGAATTGAATAAGGTCTGTCGCCTCATCAACACGTTTTAATTCCACGCAATTGGTCGTCGTGTTTCTATGTGCGATTAGTGGTTGGCAACAGCAAAGACTTTAATGCTTTCGTCCACTGAAAGAACTCTGACTCACTTTTTTTTGACGAGGTTCTTAAGCTGCTCTCACACTTTGGACGCCTCCACGGTCGCGCCGAGCACAGAAAAAAAAGTTCGCTCTCCGGACTTGTTAAGTGGCCAAAAACAACAACAACAGAAAAAAAAAACACACACACTCTTTGGGAAATGAGCCAAAGTAGCAGACAGTCATCTTGTAGCACATTATGGCCAGCGGGGGACAAACTAGCGACTGGTGAAGATGTGCCGGGACAAAGTCGCTTTTTGGCCCAAAACTCCACAGGAGGTGAGACGAACCGGCTGACGGAAGCCGACAATGAGAACATTTACGGAGCGTATGACAGGGGTAAAGCGAGCTGTCAGGACGACCACCGCGCCATTCCTGCCTGCGCCACCATCTCGGACACAGCCCGCGAGCTGTGTAAAGCCGTGTCCGTGTCTCTGGGACTCCCCTTGGACTCGAACGACCCCGGTGACGCGGAGCACACAGTCCCGCAGGGCGCCTCCAACGACCACCAGCAGACCACCGGCTGTTTATACCAAGCGGGAGCCGCCGTCCCCGTCGCCAAGTTCAGGCGCCCCGTGGGACAAGAGGAGCGGGAGGCCATGTTTCAAAGTCCCGAGACGACGCTGCCTCAACAGCACCTCGCACCGACCTCCGCTTTGGACTTCACGCTCGGAGGCTCCGCTGACCTAACTTCGAAACAACTTGACCACATGATGACCGTTTTCACGCCGCCCGGGCCTCACGGTCAAGACTGCGTCGTGGAACCGTCGTGCCGAGCCTACATGCACATGGAGGTGTCTCCCGACTACCGCCGAAACGCCGGCGGTTACCAGCTGGAGCAATACGGCGTCAGTGTCAAGTCGGAGGAGCTAAACGAAATGTCTGACGAGGCGCAGTGGTGCTCCAATTACGGCCACGGGGACAGGTACAACGCTCAGCTTTGGGGGACGAGGCAGTGCCTGTCGACGCCGCACACGAGTGGCGCGAACGAGGCGTTCATATGCGAGCCGTACGAGAGAAACACCGGACGCAGCGAGCAATGGTTCCCCCCGAGTGGGATGTTGATGCCGCCTTACGCCAACACCAACTTCATCAAGTCGGAGGTGGGACAGTGGGTAGATGTCGCCTACAACGAGTCCAGGTAAACATCACATACTTAAAACTAGACTTTTATTTTATTTTAATAAACAGCAAACGTGGCATCTACAATAACTCTAAAAATGACAAATGTGACTTTAATGACACAATGAGCTGGATAAATTTTGAAAAAAAAAAATGTAACGCTGGTTAAGTACCGTAAGTTTACTTTGCAAGTCTAATTTCACCTAAACTTATTGAGATAATTTTATGTAGCGTTCCATTGTCATTCTCATTATTGATTGGGAGAATAACTTGATGTTGCTTGAATGGGTGATGTCCCAAATCAGATTTTCCTCCCTAACTATTTAGTGTATGCCCAAAACACTGCCCAAATAGGCGTTAATTTAATATCACAGCATGAAATGAAGAGCGCCCCCCCCAAAAAAAGGTGTGCTTGCCAAATTAGTGAGTGACTGACCCAGGCTCATGGCCGAACTCAAATATTCACCGTGACCTCCCCAATAGCAAGAATCTCTTCAATTTAAATGCAATGAAACTAATTTCCACGTTGCTCTGTACAAATATTTATACATGTTTTACTGCCAAACTGGTGACCCAAGACCTCTGCAAAGACCTGCGCATTTTGGCAAAATTTATGACAAATATATTGCTCATTATCCAAGCATACTTTTAAGCGTCTTGAACTTTCCCTAAATGACAGTTATGTGACCAAAATGTTAGTTTTTTTTGGGGCTGGACATGAAAGTGCGGCATGCGGCCTTGCATGTCTGGTTTTGGGGTTCTGGATAAGAATCTTGGCTCGGATCTTTCTATGTTGGGTTGACAGGTTTCATTTTCTTCTGCGTCTCCCATTTCCTCTCAGATTCCATAAACATGCATATTATGTTGATTGAAGACTTCTAAATGGCGTATTCATGGTTGTTTTTCTGCATGTGCCCTGTGATTGTGTAACGGCGAACGCTGGGTGGACCTCGCTTCTCGCTCAAAAGCAGCTGAGATAGCCTTCAGGTCACAGAATGAGCGGGAGAAAGGAAATGATTATTTATGACTAGACAATTTAAAAAAAAAAACGCTCAAAATACATAAGAAACAACAGGGTGCTATTTTTTGTCTTTTGTAAATAGAAATTATGTATAAGTGATAAATGATCAAATCTGTATCACGTGAAATTACAGCAAGTGGATCTTAAATTAAAGTCCCCTCGTGTTTTTTACCGAATGCCACAAAGGATTGATGTAACCCTCTCGAATTATGAGAACAAAAAAAGAAAACGCTTAACAGAGCTTAGCGGACACCAGACAGAAGAGATGTCACACTGATGTCATCCCTCCCGCTTGTGAGCACTGTGTGGCGTTGGACCCCCCCCCCCCCGTCTAATTCAGCGCAAACGGCAAAGATCCTCCATCAAATCATATTCATCGTGAATTACTGAACCACATCCATGGCGGTGAAGCCTGCAGTAGCCAAATCACAAAACGAGGCCTCGGAAGGGGGGGGGGGGGGACCGGTTGAGTGAGGCCAAGCGACAAGCGACTTGAATTTATTTGTGTCGAGTCCTTGATTCCAATTTACACGTTTGCTTTGGTCCAATAATTTCTTTAAACCTAATAATGAAATTAAAAAGCAGCTTAGTGCTTCACGTATATTGCGCAAACGCAATATTAATCACAATGCCATGTTTCCACAAGTGGCGCTGTCTAAAACATATTTCTGAAAAGAAAAATTTGGGGGTTGACTTCCCCTGTAATACACGTTACGTCTTTAAATGTGTTTGGAACGATTCAAAATTGCATTCCAACGGCAGTTTGGCAAAGTTGAGGACCCCATTTGCAGGGATTGAGTTCAGGCTCTCAAAATTGAATTTGATTTCAAAAGAACAAAAAGGCAAAACAAGGAACAGAAAGGAATAAAAAACGAAATTAAATTGAATGAAAAAAAACAAAAAAAAAACAGAACTAAACACAAGCAAAGTGAAGTGACAACAAGGGAATACGTGGACGAGACAGGAGTGGCAGAGAGGCTGATTGTTAGACACAAGTACCAGGCTCATAAGAACAGGTGGACTCAATCACCTAACAAGACAGACATGAAAAAAAAAATGGGTCGAACATGACAAAACCTGATCCAATCAGAACCAACAAAACCACAACATGGCATTTAAAGTAAAAAATTTTTCAAGTGCCGTAAATGCTCCAACGGCATGCCCAGGGTGCATTTCTATAGCTCACATTTTACTTTACGTTCAATTTCTAATAATTAAGATTGGTTATTTGTTTGTAGTTTATTGCTACGAATCTGACGCTCAATACCGAAAAATATTATATTAACCTCCTAGGGCGAGTTGTGAAATAATTGGCAGACAACACAATTTATTTCCTCGACGACTGTTAGTTGAAAAATGAGTTTTGATTACAATCTCTTGTTCTCCACGCCCCTCAAGTCCGGCATAAAACGCATTTGCAAGTTCAATGGAGTGGCACTGAGGCACAAATTGAAAGAACCCGCATCTTTGCAATCGGATCATAATATGGACAAATGGCGGTGAATGCGATCCGCATCCCTCCAAGAAACGGTTCAGGCAATTCATGTACTGCCCCCCCCCCCCAATATCACCTGCAAAAGTTTTCGAAAGGAGACTAGACAACAAACGACAAAAAAAAAAAAAAAAGGCCGGAGCGGACAATCTTGGGAATAGGCTCAAGTCCTTTGACATAAACGGGGGACCTCCTGAGAGCTCATTTTAGAACTCCATCATAGCAGCCATCTTTTCGAGAGTGATCGACTGGGGAAACATGATCTCACCTCCTGGCGGTCGAAAGAGCCGGGCAGGCTGATTAAGAAGGCCAGCGCTGTTCTTAGGTGTCCCTGAAGTCCGATTCCCACCCAATGCAGGACATCAAAACAATCTGGCGCACTCCAAATGTGTGAAGGAGACTTTAACTTTCTATACATATATTTTTTTACTTTTTTTGCCAGAACTTGGGTGTCTATGGGTTTTTGTTGCGATGTGATGGTTCTATGCAATAAGTGCTCAACACCTCGCCACAAATGACTTAACTTCTCTCAACTCCAAATAAAACCAAATTTTAGACAGTCAAGTCATAAATTTTCATGGGCTTGCGCCGTTCATTCACTGCCACTTAATTAATAAAGCGCTACCTTATATTTTGGATCACGGAACGAGGACAAGTAGTGAGTTAATAAAAATATGTATTTCAAAACAAATGATTCGTGTCAGTTGCAATCGTTTAAAAAAAAAAGCGTTTAAAATAGTACAATACTGTATTTCAGTGTCGTGAGGATGACAATATGCACACGTATCGCACTTTTGACGGTTCGCTGAACTTGGAACATCCCTGCAGACCGAACAATCCCCCACCTGATGGGCCGGCTCTGGCCCTCCGCCCACACGTTTGACACCCCTGCTCTCGGGGGATTTTCAAAGTGGAAAAACTTGTAAATTGAATTTGAAATAGATTTTTTATGACTTCCACTAGAAACTTTTCAGACACACTTCGCAGACTTTATAATAAGTCGGTGGCAGTTGAGTGTGAAACAAACGTCACTGTCAGCCTTACTTTGGCACTTTTGTACCGCATCTGCAGTAAACTGTTAAGGTCTTCAAAATATATATATATATTTTTTTTTTTAAGCAATAGCTTCCTGGTGCCTCATGGGTTTAATTTTTGTTCAACACTGACATGAAGTTGGAGAATGTAATGCATTGTATTTTAAGATAAGGACAATTATCCCAAATGGGACGGAACGGTTTCCTGTGCCATTTGCATTTGGGATGACGTGCAGCTGCTTTTGTTCATGTGTGCTCTCTCTGATCTACCAAAGTGATCTTAGAGAGTACATTTCTCACTTTTACCCTTGATGGAACTTACACCTCCACTCGCTTCCTATTTTTTCGACTCTACTCGTCAAACTGATACTGTCTTGTGTGAATGTTTTCTTTTTGCCCTTGTCTCTTTTATTGTGAACCTTGATATCCGAGTCGTCGTTATGTCTGGCTGTTTTTTTTTTTTTGCCCATCTGTCTGTGCGCAAAGGCTGACGCTGGGCACATCCTGCCCCGCCTCCAGCACCATCACCACCCACCCCGTCAGCCTTTTTTGGCTGCACGTTTGACACGCAAATATTTCCCACATCGTCCCCAGTCCCAAAAGCGTACAGTTAGAAGCTGTCGATTTATGACGCAAAGTGAAAACCTATAACTCAGCCCATTTTAACATCCTCGGTGCCTGCACATGCTTTGCATTACAGGTTTAAAGTCCAGCTTTAGTTGTCATAAACTTCAGACGGCTAAGGTAGATAAATCTTTAGCAGGCATTTATTTGAAGCAGACAGTATTTATTTCAACAAACACTCAAAGATTGAAGACCGAACAGTGCCCAAGTGAAATGATTTGGACCATCCATCCATCCATCATCTGTTTCGCTTCTCCTCACAAGGGTTGCGGGTTGAATTGTACTTCCAAGTGGAAACACGGCCATAATATAGTGAAACGAGGTGCCTATTTGCAGAAAGGTGTTTATTTGTGAACGTGGACGATGCAGCCAATTTTATTATTTTTTGGGATTATCCAGGCTAGGTTGAAAGTATTTACAACAGATTAGATGACCGATGTTTTATTAGAAAGGGGACAGTGCCATTTCACAAAGCGCATGATAAATAATTTTTTTTTTTTTTTTTTAAACACGCCAGAATGAGCTCACCTGTAAAAATATTTGAAACAGCTCTCAGTACACGCCAATCAAATTAACAACTAAAATAAATATTTATAAACATATTTACAGCTTTTTACACGCCAGTCAGTGTACATTTGAATCTTTTTGTGAAATTACTGTTAAAAAAAAAACGTTTCAGTTTTGCAAATGCAGTCGTTGGAACCAGTTGATTAATGTTGCGATATACGTGGCGTGTTTCTTGTCCTGGGCTGCAGGTTTGAGACTGGCAGAGAGCACATGATCCCCATGGAGTTCTTCTACCCGCCACAGAGAGCTTGTCTGATCTGTTCGGACGAGGCCTCCGGGTGCCATTATGGTGCGCTCACTTGTGGCAGCTGCAAGGTTTTCTTCAAAAGAGCAGCAGAAGGTAAACAGAGTCAGAAAGGAGCATTGCGCTACGACCACACACACACACACACACACATGCACACCCCCAACTGAAATGACACATTAGATATCGATCGCCCTTGCTTTGATTTGCTGACCGACATGTGACATGTACTCTCCTTTTTTATCCAAAGGCAAGCAGAAATACTTGTGTGCCAGCAAGAATGACTGCACCATTGATAAACTGAGGAGAAAAAACTGTCCGTCTTGTAGGCTGAAGAAGTGCTTTGAAGCTGGGATGACTCTTGGAGGTAGGTTGGATGAAAATGTGTTCAATTCCATTTTTGGATATAGAGGATTTTTTTTTCATTTTTTATTGTTGAATATTTTTGGGGGGTTCTCCTTTGACTATGTTGCTGCAATGCACCAGAGGGTCCTGCGAGCTTAAGTGGAAGTATGAGGGAGCCATTTTGCATTGACACAATAAAAAATTAGCAGAATTTGAAGGGCAATGCATGTACATGGTGTAGCGCACGTAAATTTTATGGTTTTTTTTGGTCTCGTTTCACATTGCCTTTGCCACAAAGCAGGAAACACCTAATAACTCACCTGCACATGCTCCCAAAAAAATCCCAAACTTCTCGTAGATATAGTCACCTTTATGACAATATTTTCTTAGAATTATTGTGCCACCTAGTGGTGACAACAAATCTGATTTTGCATTTTCATGTACTTCATCAAGGTTATGAACAAATTGAACTGAAAATTTGTCAGTAAAGCCTCACGACACTGATCATGCTCTACGGCGATTATTGTGACTTTTCGGCGAAGGGCGTGGCCATTCCGGTGCCGCAAATTCTTATAAATTCTTAGCGCCACCTACTGGCTAAAGGAAATACGTGTTTTACTCTCCTAGCCATTGAACCGTAACCATATTTATTTCACATGAAATTCATGATTTTTCTTTTGCAATCCGCTGTTGCCACGGAAACGCGCAGTTTGGCAATAAAACAAGACTTATTTTGAGGGTCTAAACATCCATCCATCCATCATCCATGCCGCTTATCCTCACAAGGGTCTGGAGAGGGTCTAAACAAGCCCATGGAAATCTGCAAAGAGAAGTGAATTTCAATGAGCCAGAACAATTTGCAATGCCTAAAATTTGAAATCATCGATAACCTTTTCTAAAAAGCACTTAATAAGCGTCTTTTTTTTTTATTTACCCACATATAACCAAGATAGCGAAAAAGAAATGGCTATACTATCATTTGTTTTACAAGTAGAAGCACGGATAGACCATCGCTGAATTATCTTACTTAACTAATTCCCTGCCAGCCAAGTACAATAAATGGATTTTTGACGTCTTTAGCCGTCAATGGCAGTAAATGAGTTAATGTGAAATTTGTCATTAATTGGTGACAATTCTCTGAGTAATCACAAACGAACTGAATTCAGGTGCCATTTTAATGAATGGAAATAAGCTCAGTGTACCGCATGAACAAAACACATTAGAGGGAAAGCAAAGTTGTCAAAGTATTAGCGCCTTGCCAAGAAAGAGCGAGCACTTAAGTCTTTCCCCAGTGCACATCCTCGACAACTCTCAATTGCAGCATCATCACAATAGGGGATGTTAGTGATAATCAAGCCCCTGACGGAGGCGCCGTGCAATTTCGACCTATTTGATTCACTTCCCCTTACTGTCAGCCACATCGTGCTTGTCAGATTAGGCTGGAAGAATTGACATGTAGTGGACTCATTTTGGCCTTGTGTTCAATTTCCACTCCTCTCCATTTTCTCATTCTGTTTACAGTGAAAATTGTGCGGCGGGCACAAAGCTGACGTGCGAATTAAAGCAGCAGACATGCTGGCAATTTGGCAACTCGTCGGTGACAAACCCGTGGAGCCAAAATGCCTTCTAATGCAGTGATTGGTCATAAAAAGGGACAACTTTTTTGGAGTTGGGGCTAAAAGGAGCCTCCTTTTATAAATGTGTCATTCGCTCGCGGCATGACATGTTTTTGGAGATTCACGGGGCAAAATTTAAGATGCGTTTTGATTTTCCTCCTAAAGCATGTTAGGCAATTAGCACTTTTTTTTCTTTCTTTTTTTTTTTTTACCAGCTCAATGAGAACCCAACTGAATCAAGTTTGCTGTGCAGCTGCGGTAGAAACAGGTTAAAGTGATTAATTTTTGGACTATGATCCAGATTTGGATTTGTTCCATAATTCTGTTGCAAATTAGCATTGTTGAGTCACGGTGGAGGTCAGCACTCGACTGAGTGCCCAGTACTAGTTCATCGTGGAATAGTACATGTAGTACATGTAGATGTTTCATTTTTAAGATACATTTTTATTTCTTTCAGTTCTGGAAAGTCTTCAAAGCGAGGCAAACGGCAGTTAATTTTATGATTTTTTTCATTTATTTTTTTTTTTCCCCCTTCAGTTTAGCATCTGCTCAAGTATCATTTAAAAAGGTTCAATTTTGGGGGCTGAAATGAATTCCCTATTATTCCTGGAATGTTAATTATTTCCTCAAATAAGATGGAAGGAGCTTTTTCATAGCGCAGGAGCAGGATGCAGCCCCGTGCAAGCTGTCCTCATTCACCGACCATCCTGCGGTGATATTTCGAGATCTTCATGTGACGCATGAATAGAAAAATGAAGGCTCACCGAGGGTGCAACTATGTGCGCAAGACAGCTCATCTCCTTGTAAGGCTTACAATTCAAGCAAATTCATGAAAAGAAAACTTTAAATGCATCATCGTGACGTAGGAGGCGCAACGAGGCCTGCCAGCTTACCTTTTACAATTTAAAAAAACAAAAAACAAAAAAAAAACTCCAGCAATGCTTATTGCTTTGTTCACTTCAAAATCTTGACAACTTGAAGGCTTTATGTGCGCGTGCAACAATTTTGGAATCTTCCTCATTGGAAGTCTTTTGTTTATGTTGGCGTCAAGCTCAAGGATGAGCGACGCTAAAGTTCAACAGAACGTGTTTACACTGTACGACGGAAAAGGATCAAGACCACCAATGACAATCCCCAGCAGGAACCTTTAATTAAGCGCTTTTATTTGATGTTTGGCATGGGATCCAAATTTCGATACGTCAGCCTCGCAAACGAGAGAACTCCTTTTTACCGTTTGCAATTTGCTCTCAGCTCAACCTCGTTTGAGGCTGGCTTAAGTTGTGTCTAAAACTGGCGATTCAATATTGAGCCTACGGAGCTGCAAATTTAAACGGCACTTTTAATAAGACTCTCCTCACAGAGAAAATTTACAGTCAGGAAAATTAACAAATGATTTTTTTTTTTTTTACCTGAACGTCCAAAAATAGGGACTTCCATTTTGAACACAAATATCAATTTTTCATACGGCTGTTTTCCTCCTATTCTGTAGCAGCCACAAGTTGCACCCAAAGCCGGAAATCTGTGCTAAACATTTTTTTTTGCTAAAAAATAAACTTGTATAGAGAAAGCAAAAACGTACAAAATATAAACAATTATAAAATAAATAATAAAAAGGGAAATATTAACCGGATAGCTTGCACTCATACTGACAAGCCACAAATGACAGAATTAAAAAAAAACAAAAAAACATCTCTTTGTCAACAATATGTAGTATGGCAGCTTAAAAATACCGAATGGATTTCTTCTCACTTTGGAGGGTCAAAAAAAGTTGTCATTTACTGCCATTGACGACTAAAGACGTCAAAAATGCATTTTTTTTTTGTGTTCATTAAGACCATCTCTCACTCATGCATCCTTAGTCACGCCGATGTACAGTTTTCCTCAACTAGCGCCACACAGATTTTGTTTTCATGTTTGGACTGAACACATCACATCACAGAACAGCGCAGGGTAGAAACAGCATGTGCACCTTTTGGAATTAGTAACTGCTTACGCTTCCTTTGCCAATAAGAATCGCAAGCAAACATTTGCTGAAGTTTCTCATCACAACCCAAAAGTGGTCAGGAGGGATTTTGGAAAACGGTTTCAGTTCAGCAACGTGCATGCGAGCTCTTGCCACAACGTACCGATCTGGACCGGGCCAGTCCAGAAGGCGCATTTTCTGTTGACGCACATTTACTTGTTGATTGACGTCCAGGCCCCGAGGCAGTAAAGCAGTCATGAAATGATGAAAAATCCACGTAAATCCAAAACGTTCATCTCTACTTTTTTTGCACGTTTTGCACACAAAGCGAATATCTTGGAAACAAATGACGGCAACACTTTTCTGCCGTTGTCCTTTTTTGGTATGTGAATAAACACCACGGTACCGTGGACGTCCGAGGGTCCGCAAACGTATGCATTTGATGTCGTCTTAATTCATCTTTACTGTTGGCGTCACGTCGAGTTTTTTTGTTTTTGCAACTCAACCCTGCAAAATCGTCTACATCGGAAAGAATTTAGAAGGAAACCAGAAAATAAAAACGCCCCTCAAATGATGACCGCAGACCTTTCCACCAGATGAGACTCATTTGACAATCAATCCGACTCAAAAGATGGCGAGATTAGAAGATTAGTCACGGTATTGTTGACAATTTTTTTTTTTAAGGGTTTAAAAAAAAATAAACACATGAAGCATTTTAAAATTGATTATTAAAGTGGAATTTTCTGCCAAGTGTGTTCAGATCTTTATCAGAAAAATGGCACAAGAAGACGTGACTCTCTGATGTGGATGGATAAATTATTGTGAATCCGGACGCGTGACTTTCCCCAAACGAATTTTTGTCGAACCCAATTTTTCTTAATCTCGTGTGTGAACCACAATTGAACCAACAAGGCACTTGACACTGCATTTGATCTGCTTTGTTTTGGTTTTTTTTCCTTTGCTAGCACGCAAACTGAAAAAGATTGGACAACCCAAAAATGCCACAGAGGATCATCCTGCTCATAAAGTGGAGATTATCCAAAATGTCCCGCCTGTATCAAGCCTGAATGCCAACTCCCAACTGGTCTTCCTTCACATCTTGGAGTCCATCGAGCCGGAAATGGTAAACGCGGGCTACGATTACGGCCAGCCCGACTCGGCAGCCACTTTGCTCACCAGCCTCAATCAGCTCGGAGAAAGACAGCTGGTCAAAGTGGTCAAATGGGCTAAAGGGCTCCCAGGTAAGAGACGACCGTTCAACTCGTTTCAAATTGTCGAGCATCATCACCGTAATTCCGAATTCCAAATGAATGAAGGACATTTTAGGATGGAGGAATGCTTTTACATTTTATACATTTTTTATTAATAATTAAAAAATAATTTGTCCATTGGTTGTTACAGCATTTGATAACCAAAACAAGTCAATAAAAAAAAAGAAGTGACCCGAAATTGATCCATGAGGAATCCCGTCGGGTATTTTTGAGGAAATGCTGACGCATTCAATCGCATTTTTTTTTCTAGTTAACTCATTGACTACCATTGACGGATAAATACGTCAAATATAATTTTTATTACTTGGCTGGTAGTGAATGAGTTCAATTTAAACTTCAAGAGATGTTGAGGTGATTTCAAATTCCTGTTGTGTTTGTAGGTTTTAGGACTCTACATGTGGATGACCAAATGACCGTCATCCAGAATTCGTGGATGACTGTGATGGTGTTTGCCTTGGGGTGGCGCTCTTATAAGAACACCAACGCCAGGATGCTGTACTTTGCGCCGGATCTCGTCTTCAACGAGTAAATGATCAAATTCAATTCTTGCTGCCTGACATCTTTTGCTCTCACTTGCTCAAGACACACTGCTTATGTCAAATCACAAACAAACCCCCAAAAATTTTTTAAGGATTTTTCATAAACTCCAAATAGTTTCATGCTTTTTAGCCTTGCCCCGTGGTTACCATGGGATGAACGTGAGGGACATTAGTTCTCGTCATTTAAACTCCGATGGCTCAGCTGAGTGAAACTGATTCAGATGAGAACATGAGTTATCACCGACCGCGGGGCAACCCGTGGAAGGAATTCTAATGCTTACAATAAGTAAGAACGTCTTCATAGCTTGCTGGTATTCTCTTCCATAAGTACGCTGGCTGATTAGTCGAAATGGCTTCTTTTCAAATATAAACTGCACTGTTGTAAATTGTAGGTTATCTCCTTTTTATTGATTTCATGGTAGCTGACCCAAAAAGGTGAGTGAGTGTCTGATAGATTGGATGATGAAGATGCTGGCTGAGAGTGTGAAGGTAATATAGTTTGCAAAGCAGGAGGAGAAAACACAAAATGTATTTGCATTCGCTCTTTCACTTTCCCCTTTTTCCTGTTTGTGCTTTTCTCAAATGTGACACCACACTGCAATTATGCAAACTAGCAACAAAAAGTGTTGGAAAAATAGAACTAGTGTATAGATGAGTTTGGGCTGGCAAAAAATAAATAAAAAATACACAAAAAACGTGTCGCTGGAATGATTAAAATTGTCGAATTAAGCTCTATTTTTGCGCAAAGACACTAATGCATTTCTGGCATTTCGCCGCTTATTTTAACAGATAAAAGGTAGTTTATTTTTTTTGGGTGTGTGGGGGATACAGATTAACCATGCATAATTCAACTCAGCAAAAAAAATCCATTAGCTTGATTAGTATCATTCATCATCTACACCAGGTGTGGGCAAACTACGGCCCGGGGGCCTCATGCGGCCCGTTAAATGTTTTAATCTGGCCCGCCAAACTTGAAAAAAATTAAATAAACTTTGTTAATGTTTTATTTTCTAAATAATGTGGTTTTTCAAAGACATATATATTGTTGTAATAATTTTTCATTTCAAATTAAATGTGTTTTTTTTTCTGCAATGAGGTGAGGTTACCAAAACACTCCATCCATCTGCTCCTGGTCCGGCCCCTTTGTCGAATTTTAGAACCCATTGTGGCCTGCCAATCAAAAACTTTGCACACCCCTGTCCTTGAGTCTTCCATCACCCTAACCTGTTTTTGGAATGGGGGAGGAAGCCAGAGTAGGCCGACCTGAAGGATAAAAAAAAAAAAAAAAGCGAGCATGCAAATTTACACAGGAATGTCTGAACTGAGATCCAAAAAAATAACCTCACACCTGTTATGTCCACATTTTAGCCCCTCCCCCCCAACGAACACAAACGCAATCTCATTTGGACATACTCATCACACACAAGTAACTTTTTTTTTTTTTTTCATTAAAGTCAATTATTAGCACCCGATCCGCCTCCGGCGCAACCGTAACCCAAAAGTGGGAAAGCGGGATAGAAAATTGGATGGATATTGGTCATGAAAATGTGTCCCCCAAAATGATGTTCAAATCCATTTTGAACCCACGACTACATCAGGCTCGACTTAATCAGTTGCAAGTTGTTAAAGTTACATTTAAGAGTAAATTGAAGTCTCTTAAATTCAGTGTCAGGATCGAAGACAGATTACTCGAGTTGTTCTTCAAGGTGTGGTGGATGATCAGATCCAAATTGGCGCGGTGAATTATGTCTGGTGGAGCCCGTGTAATTCCGAAAAGGTGGGTAATTTGAGCTATTTGAAAGAAATGTGAGTGCGAAGTGTTAATGGACTGAAGTGCTCCCTGTCACTTGGCTGCTTACTGTCTCTTGCCAAGCCGAGGCTATCCTTTAAGAGCCACCAAAAAAAAAAAAAAAAAAATGTAATGAGACACCAAATTCAGCACTGATTGAATCATTGTTGGGTTTTTTCATTGAAAGCGATGTGGAGGCGTGCTGCACCTTTGCATCCAAGCCTCCGCCAATACTTGACTGCACTCTTCTAATTGTCGCAAAAAAGATTGGGCGGCACAATCGCAGGTGGGAGACATCTGAAAAATGAGAATTAATTGCGGACTTAGCCCAGTCTCGCGCTTCGGCGTCACCCGTCTTTACGATTTCATTAAAGTACGATTTTCTTCAAAATGGCCTCTGCTCCAGTGGACACTGTGCCTCCATTAAATATTTGAAGGATAGTGGAGATGTTGTTAAAAAAAATGGAATTTCAATGTTGCGTTAACAGCACTCGGTAGTCGTTTAGGATGTCACTTAGATTCTGGTGTGGATTTGAAATTGAAACCACGCCCTTTCGTAGCGATTCAAGTTCACCGCTTAGGGTCGAGACAATTTTCTGCAGCATCATTTTCCTCCGCGCTTGCAAGATGGAATCAAGTTTGCTGAATTCTAATTGGATGAACCCCCCCCAACCCTCCTCCCTCCCTCAACCCACCGCTGTCAACACTACATTTATTGCTGTTACACTAACATTTTTGTCATTTTTCTGAAACACCGGGTAGTGTGACTGGACTCTTTGCATGGTGTTAAAAAAATAACACAATAGGTGTTAAATTAACACCAATAGAATGTATGGATATTTACTTAGTTTTGACACAAACTCTCCTTTTGATGTCATAACATAAACAAAAATACATTTGCCTGCACACACCTGTTACGCTGCTGTCGCGAGCGTTCCTGTCTGAGGAAGTACCAAATTGATCATAAAGAAAAGTGGTCCATTTGTAAGGTCGTGCACTGGTTTGGACCGCCGGGCTCAGTCACATTTTGCCGAATAATCTAAAATGTTCCATTACATCCTGAACTGATGAAATATGATTCTTGCCGCTTCGTCCTGGCTTCACTTTTTTTTTTTTTTTTTTACACTGTGGTTATTTCCCAAATCTTAATCAAATAGAACAAAAGTGAAATGATTTCACTTTTGTGGTCAACCTCTGGTCACTCGCTCTCTCCTGCTCGTCGCAATGATATTTTTTTTCCCCGACTTAATATTGTCGGAAGGCAAATGCACATTTGTTCCATTTGCGTTCCAATTTCACCTCACACCTCGTCTCCCGCTGCTCATCACACAACCAAATGTCAGACGTGTAAAACATTAGATGTCTCGTTTCTCTTGCCATCCGAGTGTTTTTCCATGACCTCGCCGCTCACCTTGCGCTTTTCTTACCGTGCGCAGGCACCGGATGCAAATCTCCACCATGTATGAGCACTGCATCCGAATGAAGCACTTGTCGCAGGAGTTTGTGGTGATGCAGCTCACGCAGGAGGAATACCTATGCATGAAGGCGCTGCTCCTCTTCAGCATCCGTAAGTTGGAACTCGTTCAATTGGTTTGCGGACTTTCAGTCGGCGTGACTGTGAACCTCCGGCGACTCGTGCCCTTAAAATGGCGTTTTCGTGGTTAGGAAGTACGTCGTCCCGCGTGGGTGGCCCAGTAGCGCCGATGAAAACTGTGGCCTCCTCATTATTGAAGGTCTAGCGGTTGGGAAGGAGATCTTTCCCCAAGTGGCTTGGGTTATGTCCTCAAATGAGGGCAAAAACGAGAAGATGTGTTTGTCATGGTGAAGACGTTTTTTGGTAAAAAAGTACTTCAGGCGATTTTTCTGGTATCGACCGTTTTTGATGAATTGATTGGTTATCTCAGGGATCCATTATGCAGAAAAATATCCGGGTCAGCCGCAATGTGGAGCCACGTTAGCCAGGGAGCGTGAAGGATAATGACGCAACATATTCCCGTCCGTGGCCATTTTTAAGAGAATTGTTTGATGTTGCAACGACAAGAATGAGTCGTTGCTAATGCGTTGTCATTGTGCCGAAAACGTTAGCAAAGCTGTGGGAACATGTTGTTTTGATCGTGGCCAGTGATCGACCCCCCCCCCCCCCATCTTCGGTACAAACACCATGCAAGTTAATAGGCGAGAAAGTATTCTGCCAATTTATCTAAATGTGTATTTTATTTTATGTGGGGCATTGATCAACAACAGAAATTATACTCGCATGTATTTTTTTAAAGTCAAAAAGTCACATTTGTTGGGGCCTGTTTTTAAAAAGTGAATGATGCAATTTGGGCGACACATTGGCATAAAAGGTCGTCAGTATAATGAATTTTTTTCAAAGGGAAATTCAATGGATTATGTCTCTAAAAATGACCCGCACAGCGGATGACTTTTGTACTAAAATACATTTCAGAGTGTACTTTTTGACTTAAGTTAAGGAGTTCAAGAAATAACTTCATTAACTTCACCATTTTTTTTTTCCAGCGGCTCATCTTTTCTTACATGGACAAATTTGTTGTCATCCGTCTGTTAAAGAACCAACAATGGGTACTGACAAATTTTTTTTTTTTTTTTTAGTTCCAGTGGAAGGTCTGAAGAGCAAGAAGTACTTTGACGAGCTGCGCCACAGCTACATCAACGAACTCAACCGGCTGGTTAATTATCGCGTTACACCCAGTTCGCAGCGGTTCTTCCAACTCACGCGACTGATGGACTCCCTCCACATAGTAAGTGGGATCCGTCACTTTGCAATCCAAACTTTTTGCCAAGACTCAAAATAGAAGGAACAATACCGGTCTGTTAAAAACAAAGACGCATTAATCCCAAATTTGTGCACATCTTTCCAACGGTGGGCCTGTCAATTGCAGACTAGTTTTTTTTTTCTTCCTCCAGCACATCTTAATGAAATGGAAATTATGATTTAAAAAAAAAAGGTTGACTCGCAAGTACATTTTTTGACATAATGGGGAACAATGGATTTTTTTTTTTTTTGCTGATGTAAATGTTCAAATGTGTTGAAAATTAAAGACAGCTGGAATAGGCTAGAAAATGAGTTGATGGATTGATAAAATAATGTGAATTACAATAACAATAATGCAAGGCTTGAAAAAAAAAAAAAAATGCCTTTAATGTCAATTCCAGTCTTGAAACGATCCCACGCAAGTGACGTGTCGTTTCTGCTGCCTTTCAGATGGTGAAGAAGCTGCAGCAGTTTACATTTGACCTGTTTGTCCAAGCTCAGTCGCTAAACGCCAAGGTGAGCTTCCCAGATATGATCGGAGAAATCATCTCAGTCCATGTGCCAAGGATCCTGGCGGGTCTGGCCAAGCCCATCATGTTTCACGAGTAAAATGTGGAAATGTTTTTTTTTTTATTTTTATTTTTTTTCAATCAAGAAGTAACATCTTTGCTGCCTGCATAAACTTTAACAATGGCTTTGTACTGTTTCCCAATAATTATGAGCTCTTATTCATGTTCTCTGATAATTTTATCTCCTTTTTTTGGGGGGGGGGGTCTCAGCCTCTCAAGCTTGTCTGTTTCTGTTTTGTGAGTCCAAGCTGTGATGCTACAAAGCAAACACACACACACACACACACACACACACAGTCTACAAATCAACATCACACCTACCAGTAGGCTGGCAAACATGTTTGAGCCTCTCCAGACACTTCATTAGGTACACCTGTTCAGTCAAAGCCTAAGCGATACTTACAAGAACTGGATTAAAAAATAAAAATAAAATATGCCTTTCCGAATATAATATTGCTTAGTCGTGTGTGACATTGTCAGATATTAATTGAATCCGTTACTGTAGAATTTTGGGGAATATTTTTGGCAATGAAATGCAAAAATGTGGCGGTACCGATTTAAAAAAAAAAAAAAGAAAAAGAAAAAAGAAATAATGGCCGCATGCAATGCTCTTTTAAATATAAAAGGTAAAGGCTAAGGCATCTTTAACTTTTCTTTGACTTTCAGGTCATTTTCATACACTTTGATAAGATATTAAGTCTTTATGTACTGATATTAAAGTTTGAAGCTACAGTATGAAGTGGTCACTTTTTTGGGGGATTATTAACGAGCATCTCTAACGATTTAAAAAATAACAGCAGGCTTGCTCTTGGGGAATATCAACTGTCAAATTCACAAGTCATATTTGCTTCAGCGGAAATGTTCCAAAATCTTTAATGCACTCTGTACACATGATTATGCAAACATGATTTTTTTTTTTTATTTTCTGTGTGCGAAACGTCACTATTGTGCTTGATGCTTTTGAAACACTTGCAAGATGGCGTCACCGTAGAAACGCTTGCAGACTGTCGGTGCTTTGTGATGACCGTAGAGATGGGGTGACACACACCGTACACACACACACATGCACGTTAAAAAAAAAACTAAAAATAACACTAAAACTAATGGATTAACTTTATCTTTACGCATGCCAACTACAACTTTTGTTTTTGTGCATTCGAAAAAGCAGTATTTCAAACAGTAATCACGTCATTCCTTCCGCGCAGTAATCTTGACTGCAGCCTTCAAAAATTCAAATTCAAACACAACTAATGCCAAATACAATGATAAACATCTACCACAGTTAAATTAGCACCTTTTTGACTTTGTTACAGTAGGGATTTTTTTTTTCCTTTTACAGCTTTTGTAATGGATGAGATTTGGCCAGTAAATATGCACCATCTGGTGCTGTCGAGTACTTCAAAAGCCAAAAATGCAGATTTTTCTTTATTTTTTTTCTTTAACTGTGCAATCAAAATGTGTTTTTAAAATACAAATAGCGCTTCTTTTGTTTGTGACTCCCAAGTGTGCTCCTGCAATGATGTGGTTGCACCTTTTATGAAACGCAACCATGTAGTGACAAACGGGACGGATGACAATATGAAATGATGCATTTGTTGATGTTTTCATGATTTAATGATGCAACGTAGCTCATTTACAATGTAATGCTTTCTCCTATTTATTGAGGGCGCTACATTCCAGACCCACCTGGAAAGGATTCCTTAGCGCTTTCGCTTTAACAAATGGATGCACGGTATGCTTGCTTCAAGCTGTATTTGCAATCCATATGAAGATTGATCAAATATATATCTATTTGGACGGGTGGGTTTGTTGTAAATGATTGTTTTGGACTGCAGTATTCGCTTGATTGAAATGCACGTCCTTTTTATGCATCCACAAAATGTGATTGGAGTCATTTGATGTTTTTCAAAGGGGGCGTGACTGAATGTGTCCATTTTGACAGCATTACTGTTCTGGTAAAAGCAGATTTTTTCATTTTTTTTGATAGAGCTTTTGTATTGTATCTCATTAGACGGTGCAGGTGTACCAGAAGTATTAGTGGCATGGGAGCCTCCCTTCAAATTCAAACGGGATTGCGTCAGAGTTGAGATAAAGCAGGCTTAGACAAAAAAAAAAAAAAAGTTGAGATCCAAAAATGTTGCTGGACTCACCAGCATCTGTGGGCTGTGCTGTAAGGAAGTCAAGCAAATGACTTCATCAATGCCAGATACGTTCTTATTAGAAGAGGCTAGAAATGTTCCAACGGGACAACAAACAACAAAATGAAATGGAGGGAGAATGACAAGAGCGACTGAGTCGGTTCTGCCAAGAAAGAATCTGCGCTATTGAAGATAATAAATGAGTCTTCAACACGCTTGTTTGGCTATTTCCAAATCAACCAGTTCAGTGCTGCGAGTATTGCCTACCGTTATGCAGTCTTGTCTTTCTCGTCACTAGCCAACAAAAGGAAAACTGATTATGGAATATTTACGTTGTACACATTTGCTTTAAAACTAAACTTTTCAAAGACCGGGGCACTATTGCTTATTTTCGGAACGTTTCAACATCAATATGCATGACTGCTTAACGCATTCACTCCCATTGACGGATATATACGTCAAAAAGTCCATTCATTTTCCCTATGCTGGCAGTGAATGAGTTTCAATCATAGAAAGTTCAAAAATGTGTTTTTTATTAAATTGAGGCAGATATTTACAGATATGTATGCCTCGTTCAAGAAAATTCATAGACGGTTGTGGTGTAGTTAAAAATAATACAACGAGAGCAGCGCCGGTCAGATGAGTTTTTTACGAGACGGGTGCCTTCTAATTTTCTACGCTGGAAAGCAAGAGTCACCAACATTTTGCCCGCAGGCCCCGAAGGACCACATGAGTAGCAATTTCCAATTAGAATCGGTTATACACAGAGGAAGTAAATATCCAAGTGGCATGGCTTTCAAAAATGTTGTTTTCTCCCCGCCTCCCATGAAGCCCTTGCGGCTCATTTGTCAAAAACGCTTTTCCTCCACGTGCTTTCTGCGCCGTATCGCGACACCCTCGAGGTAACGATGGGGAAAAATAAAAGCAGTCTTTGGTTGTGTTTTGCGACAATGTGCGTAAAAAGCCAAAAGGGACGATGGGAGGATATTTGAGATACAATTGGAATGTTTTGAAAATGTATATAACAACACTGATCTGATGTTCATTTGACCGTAATGTGCTTTATAAATGTACATACTAAACACACACACATGCACTAACAAGATCAAGACTCGATGGTGTAGCCCGCAATGTTTTTGTATAGCTGGTATGTGCCCAGTCTACTGCGTATTAAAGTGGTTCCATTTGACCAAACTGACTGTATATATTGATCAGTGTTGCTTTTGGTATTGTGATGTTGGCCTTTCCTCTTGTTTGTTTTATCTAACCAATGTGAAAGTGTTTTTCTCCTGTCATGTTTTTTTTTTTTTTTCAAATGATGTAACGGCTGCTTCGTCTTTTTAAGGCAATTAAAAATCATAATGACACAAAAATGTGTTGATTTTTCAACTGAATCTCTTCATACCAGAGTCACTTTCGCACTCACTTTATGACAATCAATATTTAAGGTAACGCCGGAGGAAGTTTGAATTTGGTGACGTAAACCACCCAAATTGCGCGAAATGGCTGACAGTCTTATTTAAAAGTTGATTTCAGGGCGAGAAGAAATTATTTTATATCGGGCTCTCAGGATGAATTGTGTCAAGCTGCACGGCATATTAATCGGCACAAATTTAGCCAGGGAATTTCCACTCCATCTTGATGGAGGTTCCTTTTCTGGTGCAAAAAAGAAGCAAGGGAACTCTGCCTTGCACTGAAGGGTTGGTATGCGGTGGGAGGACCGGATGGCAAAATAAATACAATGCCTGATGACCAAATTGGGTGACCTTTCCGACGGGCCATCTGAATTAAAATATGAAAAAGTCAGTGACGTGAAACCCTAAAATTGTAAACATACATGGCTTTAACTGAGAACTAGAAAAGAGAGAAATGGGGATACCACAAGGTAGAGAAGCGGTCCTTGGAAGGTTCTGCAGCTGCGAAAAAAAAGACACCTGTCCCAGATATGATCCAAAATGATGCCAGTGTTGTGGTTAAAAGTTGTTTTGGTTGTGACGCACTCCCTCATGCCTGCACAGAACACTTAACACGCATGCACATGTCCATGTCAGACTAACGTTTCATCTGTTTACACGCAAACAATAAAAGGTGTCATTGCAAGATGCAAGTTTCCCCCAAATAGTTCCCCTTCTTTGCATTCCTTGTTAGCCGTAATAATGCAGTCATTGTGTCCCCCCCGGGAGCAATGTACTTGCAGCTCTAGCGAGGAGCAAAAAAAAAAAAAAAAAAAAAATTCTAGCGAGTCGTTCCAAAACGCAAAACTTGTTTTGTATCCATTTGTATCAATCAGGTCACCTTGTCAACAACAGTTAGTACGTGTATGCGAAAAACAAATGTGTGAAGAGTCAAGCTGTTTACTGTCACAAACAATGCTGGCTGTTGCACGACGTTGGGACAATCTGTTTATTGGAAGCAGTCTAGTTTAAAAAAAAAAAAAGAAAAAAAAGTGCTAATCTTAGCTTAGTGTCGACACTTGTTTTTAAACAAACAATATGCAAAGTTATCCTTGCAGTAACAAGTCATTATTTTTGCATCCTACTGTTAACTTTAAAGTAAGGTATAAAAAAAGATTTGACAGATGGAAAGATGGGGAAAAACACTAAATATAATCTATAATGCAACAAAGGTAACAGGTTTTTTTCCTCAAACTATACAATCTTCAATTTATTTTCTTTATAAAAAAAAAAAATAGCGACAACAGCACATTCCAGGTTGTGGAGAAAGAATACAACTTGGCAGATAAATATGAAAAAATGGAGTTTGAATATCACACTGTAACAAAATGGGCTTCAACCTTTCTGGAAGCACAAACAATCTTTTTTTTTTTTTTCTAACCAATAGCTGACCTATAAAGACAGAAACTATTTTCAACATCAGCAGGGAATTAATACGACGCCTCCCCGATGTACGAGCAGCAATCAGTGGAATTGAAATGGAAATTTGATCAAATTCAGCCACCGATTGATTTGAATGACATTTTGAACTGAATTTACACTTTGGTCCTTCTTGGATGTTTTACTTGAAATTAAGTTAATATTCTATTTTTTTTTTTATTAAACGAATGAATCTGACAAATTCAAACCGAGTAGGTTTTGGATTAATCAAACTGATGAGAAAAAGGTATAAAAAAAATAATAAAATAAAAAATGTTTTAAGAGCGAATTGTAACACCGGTAGCGCAAAGATGCAAACTCCAACCATTGGAATGATGTCCAAACACAAGACGACGACAGCTTCAAACTCACATTCCAACGTCACTTTGAGGCCCTGTTGCCCTAAAACAAGTCACAGAAATTGCCGTGCAACTCTCGGCCAAGCGCCAAACTCGAGGACGGCCCATGAACGTGGCGCCGTCGCCCACCAACTGCGGCTTCCAAACGTTCTTTTCAGCTTGAATTCTGACAGGAGAGGAACACAAGACGTTCAAATATTCAAAGGCAAGAGCGCCACAGAAAGAAAAAGATGGCGCTTCGAATCTTACCTCTTTTTTCTCATTTGCTGCAGCTGCTGTTGGCGGTGACGGGGAAGCTGCTCGACTACGTACATAAGAGGAGAGACGTTAAGACCACCGCACGTCCACGTGTGCTTTGAAGCTGCATTTTCGCGGCACGACAAGTACACAATCCAAAGTATCAATTGTCCCCATTGAATTAGCGGTAACGCAACTTGTTCGAACCGCTCGGCAACTCATGAAAACGAGTCGCAAGAAGAAGAAAAATTGGCTTTTTTTTTGTCCCCCCCCCCCCCCCCCCCTCTGGGAAACGACGGCACAAAATAAATGTGTAAATTGCAAATTGCGGTTTCAAACATAGCAAGAAGGCAAATGTGACAAGGATCGTTACCTACCTGCTACCGTGTCTGGAGGCATTCTCGAAAAATTTGGCTTTTGAAGCGACACTGCGGGAAAGAAAAGGAAAGGAACATGCAGCGATTTAAATGAGAAGCTTTTTCTTGTGAGGACGCCGCCGAAATATTGTCTCTCGACTAATGAAGACCACCGAGCAGCACCTTCACTTACGTCAAAATGTTATGAAATCCAAGTAAAACGCACAAATTCTCAGCCATTCAGGTTTTTTTTTTTTTTTTTGTATATTTTGTGTATGCTTCATAATTAGTGGCGATTTATAGGTCACAGGGGAGCGGGACATTTGAATAAAATGCCAAACTAGTCCACTTTTTTTTGCCGTGGGATTTGAAAGTACTGAGCCGTTAAATATTGAGCGGACAAACTCATTTGATGTGTGAGACTCAAAAAGGACAAATGGGTCAATTAGCGGTGACGTGGGCGAAATGGGCAAACGTCTCCCGACGTTTCTCCTTCACTCATCGCGGCCGACGGCACCGCTGCTCTTTTTGAGTGATGCCCATGCAACTGTGTACATGTGAGGCAACATCACCAAGAGTTCCTCATTTCATGCACGGGGAGTCCAGGACGCTTTTTTTTTTGTTTTTTAACATGCCGTGAATGTCTCGTCGCCTCTTGCGTCCTGTCAAAGTTGCAAATGAGCCATGAAACATTTTATGAGCTCACGTGGCTGCACGCTATAGAAAATGGCTGGATGTTTGTAACCATCACTCCATTTTGAATAACAGCTATTTTTCTCCCACTAAATCAATTATCAGCATCATGACACTCTCATTATTGTTGGCGATTCCCTCCGCTAATTATGACTTTTGGACAATAGTGCGCATTGTTCTCCAATGACCGTAAACGATCAAGCCCATCGGTCAAAGCAGATGGCCGCCACACACGTAGCGAGGAGTTCTCTGACTCTCTTGCTCATGAAAAGAGCCTTGACTTGACTTATTTTGCGAGGCTTCATAAAACTCGAAATGTGCAGTCCGAGACGAATGTAATGCATCCCACCGGACATCAATTTCACCGCGCACCTTTTTCCAGTCTGCGCTGGAGTCATGACTTTTATTTTATGTCTTCTTTAGTTCTGTTTCCCCCCCAAAAAAATAATAGTCTTATAAAAAAATATATATATATATATTTGTAATTCGGCATGTTTAATTTTGCCTTTAGTTGTTGCAGACAAATGGAACAGTGAATTTCCACTGTGTTGAAAATGATTGGATTTTAAATTTGTGTTGATACCTTCAATTGCACAATCCTAAAATGATCATATAATTCCACCAAAAAAATATTCCAATAGAAGAATGCACGATTGCAGATTTCAACCCCAAAAAAAAAAAGAAATCGGATTGCAGAGCCTCTTTTGCTTGTATAAGAAACAAATAACAGTGGCATTTTCAAAAACAACTTTTTGCTTTCCCTCTCGGGATTTGCTTAATTTCTTCGATATCAAACACTCTTTGAAAGCGTTTTTCACATGCATCAATTTCCTCTTGGAAAAAAGAAATGACCCTTTTGTCAAAACACAATCCTAAATAAATTCCCATCATAAAATGAGTCGTCAAACGGAACGGCTTGGCTGCTCCTTATGTCTCTTGCTCGCTCTCTCACGCGCTTGAGTTATACATGAGAGGCAAGGCAACCTCGGTAAAATAGTTGCGGCTTGGAAACACATACCTCGGGTCAAAACGTTTACAACCCGACGATAAATAATCGATACAAATGGGCACCGTGTCTTTACTCTTGTGATTGCCTTCCATTGGCCTCATTTCTAGTCATACGGAAAACAATATGAAAAGAATTCTGCTCATGTTGTTGTGTTCGTGGCGGGATTTAAGTGTGTTGTGCCTTAAAAAAAATAAAATAAATAGAGGGGGTGGAAAAGTCCCTGAATGCAGCATTGGCAACACGGACTGTCCGCAGTTCGTGTCGTTAATGCGAGCGGTGCATACCATTTAAAAAAATAAAAAAATTAAAATTCTCGAGGAGAAAGCAAAAAGTTGAGTGGCGTCTTACTAGGATGCGGCGGATCCATCGTTGCTGGCGGCACTTTGTTGCTTTAAAAAAGGTTGCCTGGAGGGGGGCTCGGGAGGCCGAACCGGGGGTCTGCAAATGGGAGGCATTCGACCGGTTCTGCTCAGACCATCACCATCGCCTGAAACGCACATCACACAATTGTCAGCATCTCAAAACTGGCGTGGCGTCCAGCGTGTTGGCGGAAGATCCCCGCGTTGGCGAGCGTACCTTTAGGAAGAGCTTTTCTACCCGGGAATGACGTGACCCGACCCACGGGGACCGCGGGCTCTCCATTCGGCAGCAAAGACGTTTCCATTTTGCTGGTATCAAAGTCCGCCTTACTGGTGGCTGCTCTGTAGAGCGGCGCTTGCTTGCGAGGAGGTTCTCGAGGAACAAGCGGAGCGCAGTTGGAAGATTTGGTCCTCTGCAGCGGAACGGGGCTCGCCGAGACTTCGCCTTCCACCGCAGAGTCGCTGCACTGGCCATCTGTTACGCAGCGGTGACATGACAGTAACAATGGTCATAAACTCTTTACGGGATGTGCAGCTTCAAATGACTACTAGGGGGTTGCAAAATTACAGGACGTTGAAAGAATTCCATGGGAATTTATGGGAAGAAAGGGGAATAAAGCAGGAATGTACAAAATGGAAGCTTGGCTCTTAATAAGGAACTTAAATGTGATTTTAGTGTAATCTTGACGAGAACAACCAGACTGACAGGGTGGAACAAAAATGCAGAGGTTAGTCTTGTGATGCTCGAGGGGAAAAGTCATTTTTCATTTGCATGCGGAGTGGCACTTTGGGGGAAGGAGAGGGGCTTTTTTTCGGAATGGGATCCTTGCACGGGAAGGCTGTTATTTTGCCGATTTTTGAAAGGGTGTGGAATAACATTGATGTCTTTGTTCGGAATGATTCCGTCAAATATTTATGAATGCCGTGACATGCTTTTTAATCGCGCTTAAGACAAAAACAAAAGGGTTCTATTCAAAATGATCCCGTTTCATTTTGCAACAGAAACTTTCCGCCATGTCACCAGAAGTTTGCGACTTTTTCCCAATGCGATTGATTGTAGCACTTTCAAGACAAGCCACGGCGGGAGCGAGCTGCGTGCCAAATCAGCATGCCTCAATTTGCAGGTGCGCCAGAGTGAAAGAGTTGTTGCGGTCCCGCCCACTTAACAAGAGGTTTAAACGGATGGAAAAATGACACGATTTGGACTAAATCACTGTGAAACACCCAGACTTGACAAAAAAAAAGGGTAAAATAAGACAGTGAGATGGGGAAGTAATAACTGTATTTAATCGACAGCCTAAATACACATTTTGTGCCCCGTAAGAGTGCGTCAACAAAATGACACCCACAAGCGTGTTTGCTGCCGCTCTTCTCCAAATGTGTCCAAACATGACAAATTAATGACGTGACGGGATAATGATGCGGATGAAGATGAAAATGCTGATGATGATCGCAAGGTGATAATTACTCTGAGTGTGCTGCGGCGGGAGGAAGAGCTCGTGACTCAGAGGTGCGTGCAGGCGAGGCGGCCGCTTGGAGATGGTGATGGGCTGCCGCTTTCTCGGGGTGATGCGCGGGGGAGGCACGGGAGGGGCGTTGCTGTCCTCCGGCATGTGACTGAAGATCTGCCATCGCGGCAAAACGGACAGTTAGTAACTGATCTCCGCTTCACGTTGGCGTGCCGGTGAAGCTGATGCCATCAGAAAAGCAAATTCTTTGAGAGGATTGTGACAAAATGAAGGGAAATAAAGTGACACACGCTCACTTACAATGTGAACGCTCCATACAAACGCTGCATTGTATCATTTTTTTTTTTTTTTAATATTCACAAGGAACACACAGTTTGCTACAAAAATAGGACATTGGCGGCAACCACGAAGAAAGTATTTGGAAAGGCAAGACTCGCTCCTGTTCAGTTGAATGGACCGGCGAGGCGAGTACATTTCCACCACAAGCCTTCGCTATTTCATCCGCTGCTATAAATGAAATTATAAGTGTGGTTAAAGTGTCGTTGTAAAACACAATACTTATATGTGTACCACATGTACTGTCATTTGCCGGCTCGACGGCCGCACGCTTATGACGCGGAAATGGCGTGTGTGCGTCGGCGTTTCGGCGTGTGAGTGTCTTGCTCTCTCGCCTCCACCGTCGGATTATTTATTTATTTATTTATTTTCAATGAACACTAAACTTGGAATGAGGGATGGAGTTCTCATTTTTTTTTATATTCATATCTTGAATGTTCATAATTAGGTAATAACACAATAATAATTATGAAATAATAATATCTGGCCCAGCTCAACTACAAATAAAGTTTTGTAATATTCCCCATCATGGTTCACAGTTGAGAAACGTGTACCTTATTGTATTTCTCGATGAGAATCTCCACAACGATATTTTGGAATTTGATGTCCAACATGGCGGCCACCGTCTCCTCCTTTGCTCTCATGAACGTGGGTCCGTAGATGACGGCCATGTTTGAAGGTGTCATGAGGTTTTCTTTGCTGTGACTGCACACACTGGTGACAGAGAGAGCGAGAGAGCGATCGCACTTTTTAGAGTGCAAAAATTAACAGCAATATTAGCATGCAGGAGGACAAAGTGTGCCGGCACTTACACAACCAAGTGTTTGAGAAGCATCTCCAGCATCTCCCGATTTCTCTCAGGTAATTTGTAGGTAAGCGAGTGAATCTCGCTCAGTCGGAAGTCCAGGCTGTCTGATTCTAATAGAGCAAAAAGGACATGGACGATCAAGTCCGCGTTTCGTACGAATCGGTGGACTTGCCGAAGCAAACGGAACAAGTTCTAAAATGTTGAATGGTGCATCCAATAGAGCTGCTACTGAAACGAATTGTGTAAAACTGTGGGGTGTCTATAAAAAGGCAAAAGAAATAACATTACAACCAATAAAACAAGGTTGAGTTCATCTGAGGAAGAGTCTTTTGAAAAGGAACTAAAACCATCCTTTTGTCTTGAAAATCTCCCAGCGGGACATCTGGCTAGAATGAAAGACTTCTGCTATTAAAATCACTTTTACGATGTTGACGAGCGTTACTCAGATTTCCTCCCCCCCCCCCCCCCCCCCCCCGACCCCTTTAAACTAATCAGCTGTCCTGCAGATGAACTTCCAGACAATACATTCCAACCCAAGTGTGGATAACACACTGGATAGCAACCAACAGATTCTCTTCCATTTTCATTGACAAAACGTATAGTGGATGCTGTATTCTGTACGGCATTTAACCCACGCTCACCCCCCCCCCAACTATTTGGGTGCACAAGTCGCTGGATATTCAGCCAATCAAAACCGACGGCATCTGCATGAAAGCAGCATGCTCGATCCAGTAAAAATGCTCCGATAGCATGACACCAATGCCACTTGACCAGCCTCCTTGCCAGACTGCAAACTCCGCAGCACTCGCTGAGAATGCCACGTGCAGTTTGTCAGGCAGCAAAGAAATGGCTTCTTAAAATTCTCAGTTCAAGATTACAGTCAAATGAACACAAATTCTGCTGAACATAAAGAGCACAAATAACTACCCCCCCCAGGTGTAGGTTTGACCAGCTAGGGTGGGCAAACATCCAGCGACACTTTCAACTTCACTGGCTTGCGGACGATACAACGAAACACAATCATGCAGAAACACCCACAAGTGAGAAACCCCCGCCGTCACAGGAAAGCCAAAAGGTAAGCAGAGCTGCATTGTTGAATGCACAGCCTCCACATGTGGAACATGCATTTATTTTCTTTACAGACGCTTTATTTTTCTCCACACTCTGCTTCTCTGATCCAGGCATCATCCCCAAACAGTCAACAAGAAGCCAGACTGGCCAGGCGAGATCAACAGCCGCTCATGTGACAAGAAGTACCGTGGGAAAAGTGTGGGTGTGGCATAGCTCTTGAGCCGGGAGGTATTTTGGCAAAAGCTTGTATGCAGACATATTCCTAAAACCCCGCCGGGGAAATGTTTTAAATTTTAAATTTCATTTAATTTTAAATTTCGACTTATGGTGGAAATGGAAACTGGGCCGCTCTGAAGTGTGACCACCAGGTGGAAGCACACAATCGTCCAAAATGTCTCGATAAGATGACCAAGCCGAATTCATGATTGCTAAATGAAGGCATATATATATATTTCCGATCATCAGCCAAATTCCCCGGGTTTTTTTCAAATCCGGCTCTTTAAGTTGATGTGCCTTACTTGCAGCTAGCACGAGGTCTCGGTGCAGATCGTAGGTCATCAGAGGTTCAGACAGACTTCTGCGAATGAATAAAAGCACTCGTAAAAAGACTAGAGCACCATGCGTTGACATTTAACCGCACGGCAAAGAGCAACACTCGCTGGTTTACGACCACGGTCGGAAAGAGAAGAGAAGCGCATGCATCGAGATTAGTGCTGATTAGGAGAAAATACAAAAAGATTTTTTTTTTTTAATTCAAAGTATACCTTTTCAAACACGTATTCACTGGCGTACCTTAAATAGAACTTCATAGCACTGGTGATAGTTTTAATGTCCCAGTCGCCACAATGCAGGTCCACATCGGCTGAGTTTGCAGGAGCTGCAAAGGAGCACAAAGCGGCACATGAGGTGTGAGCCAAATTAATGATGTGCTACAATAGAGACATGAGAGGTATAACACGAGCGGGTGTCAAGGACGGAGATTTTGTCAAAGGAAGAAAAGCGCAAGTGTGAGCAACTGTGATTATCGCGTGTCAATTTGGGCTGATAAATTCATCCGCCGTCGTCCCAAATTTGGTCCTCATGCGTCAAATGTAGTTTACGAGGCTTCACTGGAAAACTGGACGGGCGCACGTTTATAAAGTCACCCTCGTCGTTGGTGTGGAGGCGTTAACACGACATTTTCATTTCACGTGAAAATCGCAATTTTCATTTGGTTCGTTATTTGAATCCCTCAAAGGGAAATTCCGCGAACATGCTTTTTGTGTATTTTATGTCAGGAGAACCGGATTACACACAGGCCAAGCCACACATTGATACAGTATAGCCACGGGAAAAAAAAAAAAGAAAGCTGCAACATTAGCTATGCTTGCACAATCCAAATTGAAAGAAACTCGGTAAAAGTGGTCCTTGCTTTTTCGAGCTCTGTTCCGACTGCGGCAACGTAAGACAAACTCGCACGCAAGTATTGTACTCGATCATCCTTCTGCATTCCAAAAACTTTGCTGATAAATCAAGAATGTCAAACTCATTTGTCGGCGGCCTCGTTGGATTTATTTATGGTCCCCCCCCCAAAAAATGTGGTGGATCATTTTCCCATCAGATAATTACAGAAATTAAACAAAATAATGCAGAACTTGAAAATGTGTATCGTTTTTTCATTTATTTGAAAAAAAAGGACTGACACCTTTTGACACATTTTTTTGTATTTTAAATTTGAATCAAAGTTCAATATCAAGTATTTCTTATTTTTGGGGTTGTTTTTTTCCCCCTGAGAGAATACCAACCATTTAGGCACTAAACAGTTTATTGTTTGCCAGATGCTTGGCAAAAAAAAAAAAAAAAGTACACAAAATAGCGCGGCCACACATGCATGGCATCTGCTTGTCTGTTACTTGGCTGTGTGCAATTTGTCAAGGCAAAGCCTGTGCGCCTTGAATCGGTGGCGAACACTGCGCTCGTGACGGAAGCGTTTTGTGTTGTGCCGTCGGACATGCGAGGTGCATTCAGCGCAAGTGTGAACGGGCGCCACGTCAGGTTCACAAAAGCAACTCTTCTTACCAAAGAAGGCATTTAGAAGTTTCTGCACTTGGATGTTGCTGCCAACTGTTCGGTACACACCCTCTTGTGTGACTCCTGCAAAATGGGGGTGGGGGGGGTGAGATGATGGGGGGGCTGTGAAGAGCGTGCGTTTGGTCTGGCAAAAAGAGAAATGGAAACGTACCGCATGCTTTTCCACAAAGTGCTCAGCTAGACGGACAGATGGTCTTCTTCATTTCGGAATGTGGCATTTAACTACTAGTCTGGTCTCCAACAATGGAACATGCTAAATTCCTATAAACTGATTAATCTCAAAACATATGTGACTTATTGATCTGCCTTCAAATGCAGATAAATTATTTACTTAAGTGAACAGAATAACAGCAGCCCGGCGGACTTAGTGGTTAGCACATCTGCCTTGCAGTTCTGACTGATGTTCAGGGCTTTGCGTCTCAGCTCAGCTCGGAAAGAAATGAACTGATTGATGCGAGGCAATGCGTCCCTCAGAGTCACGCTTGCTCATAGCGAACACTGGCTGCACATGGATGCCCCCTGGCGGTGATCAGCAGTACGAGCGCAGAGGTGAGCGTTCATGGCCTCGCATCCAGCCGTCATTGCTGACTGAAATATATCAGCATGCACGTGCACGACAAAAAAAGAAAAAAAAAGAAGACTCTCACTAATACTAAAGCTGGATTTATATGGCGTGTCATCATGGCAACGTCTGATTTATTTTGATGACGGGAGCAACAATTAATTGAGACTCGCTTAAATCATGTGGAGCAAAATGCAAACAAAGAGATGAATACCTTTTTCTTCCACATAGTTGATGCACTTCCGCACAAACTTGAAGCCGATTTCGTTGAGTTCCACTGTTTGGAGAAGAAAGGACAAATCGAATGAGCAGGGAAGTCAACGTTGAACATTCTTTAGTGTTGCCCGCTTACTTTCTGCTTGCTTGTGAATTGGGGAGTGATATATCTGAAATGGGGGGAAAAAAAGAGACAAGAGCAATTTGTCAACACGTTGTCACAACCTGAGGGAAAATTTGGTCACTTGGTCAATCTCTGAGCATCTAAGCAACCAACTCTCCAACTTATTTGAAATGTTTTATTTGTGACACTGTACTGCTGCAATTTTCCTTGACCTACTATGGCCACAATGAAAAGTAAACTTGAAAAAAAAAAATTATCAAATGCTATACAGTGGTTTGGTCACATCATTATATAAAGACCGTTAAATCAACACACAATTCTTTTTTTTTTTTTTTAAATCAATTTCTTCTGGTAATTCCATCATTTAACTGTGATTGAAATGTTCAGCAGACTTATTGGAAGCGCACAAGCGTCCAAACTCACAATGGTCTGAATATTTGGGGAAGTTGCACAGGAAAAGGGCACCCAGCAAACTTCTCTTTTTTTTTTTGCTTCTGCCCATCTCGTGACAGTAACTGTTTACTTGTCAACAGCGCAGGGGGTCGCAGCACACAACACTTCATTGTGGAGTTTCATTTTTTTTTTTTGGGGGGGGGGGGCACAACAAATACACAAATGAAACACTCGATTTGTTTCCACTTAAGAGATGTAAAAAGTCCCATTGTGTGACATGATTTAAGATTTTTAACAGGAACCAGGTGCCATTCTGAAACGTCGTTAAATTTGAAAGTGTCCCACACGCTTCTTTCGGTTTCATCGTGTCAAATTTGCCAACCTTACCAAACTCGTTTGGTCTGTCCTGTCATGGTTTAAGAAGCCATGATTACCCCGAACGAATAAAAAAAAAAAAAAAACGAACACGAAAGACATTCTTTCTGCAGCACTTCATCTTTTTTTTTTTTTTTTTAAGCGCATTGTTCACTGAAGCCACACATCATTTGGTCTAATTTGGTTAAGAAATAATTGATGCGATGACAACTTTAATAAGCTGTTTGCATTTAGAGAGGGTTTCATATGTGACACAACTTCTGACTCAATTTATTCACTTGTCAAATTAATTGCAACCATAGAAATGAATGGAAATGCCTTTAATCCGTCCCAGAAAAAAAAAAATCCACTTTTTTGTTATGTGTGGTTAATGTAGAAATATAGCACTGGTTTGATCATTTTGAAAAGTGTAGAATTTGTGTGTTGGATGCATGGCGATAAAAGGGGTGTGGCCTACTGAAGTCTGGGTGTGAGTTGTCGACTACAGTGGCTCCTTGCAAGTGTTTTCATTTTCTATTTCTGTTTGATTGATTGCCTAGTTCAATAAAAAAAAAAAAAAAGTTGAGGTATCGTTGTATATAAAAAAAGAAGCTTCCACACAGACTGGAAGAAGACAGTCGGCGGGAGACTCACTTGTCCGCCCGCTTCACCTCCGATTTTATTTACTCAGGAGTCCAGTTCTACCGAATATTTATTAGAGGAATAACCCAAGATGAGAGAAAAGTCAACTCACAGGCTCTTTTCCGTCCATGGCCTCCATCCACGACTTCCGGTCTCCCTCCGAAAGAGCCTGGAAGGTGACCGGCGTGTTTCTATGGAAACAGTCCCAAATGCCATTAAAGCAGACAAAGGTTGCAATTAAATGATTCAGTTCGGAAAAAAAAAAAAAACACTCCGTTTAGCATTTAAGCTCTTGTTAAGAATTGGAAAGCTGGGCCTGGATCATGTCAATGTTTGAAATATGACGTGAAAGCAACTTTGGAAAAAGAGCACCATGTGATGATGCAAATGAAAACTGCTGCAGATTATGAATGATAAGATGCAGGAAGCGGAGGGCGAGTTTCTCGGCAAATGCAGCACTGCCACCTTCAGTCTTTAAAGAAAGTTGAGCTCTCCTGACGTTGTAAACGTGGCTCGGATTAGTTGCTCAACATTACAGGACACTTTCAAAGCCCTTCATGCGTCATTCAGCAGTGATTTAAACATTGAAAAACACCCCGACGACAAGCGAGCATCCGAGCCGGTTCCAAGTCATTACGGCAAAATGCATTTCGTCATGATGGGCCTGATGAGAGAAATATGAGCCTGAGCTTTTTTTTCTGCCATCTGTTCCGAACGCTTCAGGAATGTTTGGGCTACGGTCCATCGCAGCCTCAACCCCCCGTCCTTGGAAAAGCACCTGTTCACCTCACCCGTCGTCTGTTTACCCCGCGAGGCTCGTCTCGTGCGGGCGCCTCGCCTCACGTTTGCTTCACTAACCTCTCGTTAACTTCCACGTCAAAACAAAAGCGCTTGTCTATGGAATCTGTCTTCCGGCGCACACATGATTTCAGGGTCAGCTGCGTGGGTCCCTGGAGGGAATCACAACCGGAATTGGAATATGTTCACACATGAGGGTTGTTTCCGTTTTTTTAATTCAAATGTGCGGGAAGGACGCGTTCTTGACACACCTGCTTGGTGGTGGGTTTCTGTTCACACGGAACCATGACCAGCAGTCTTCCCTCTGTGTGATACTTGCAGTAGTATTTGACCCAGGTCACACCCAGGGCCCCTGTTGCCATGGAAACAAAACAGAGCACACCTTCAACAAGCTTGTACAAGTATCGCGCTCCTTTGCAAAGGCTCGCTCGGCTTACACTTCTCCTGACAGTACAGAAAGCCCGCCATGGGCAGCCAACTGGGCCTTTTGCAGATCTGCGACGACTGTTTCATGCGCTTCATGAGGTCCTCCATCTCCTCACGAGTGCTCTCGTAGTGGTTCCTCGTCTGCGGGCGCAACCACACAAAGCTTGGTGACAGGTCGGAGTTACAGTTAAAGTTTTCATTTCGGATTTGGTGCTTTTATTAGATGCGTTTTCTAGTGACCCATAAACCCCCCGGTATCACTGTTATCGTTCAATGAAAAAATAAAATAAACAAATGGGAATTGATTTTGAAATGTAGGAAGGTGGAAATGCCATGTTTTTTTCATTTTATTTTATTTCATTTTTTTATTTTGTATTTTTAGTTATTTTTATTATTATTAAATTTTTTATTTGTTCGGGTGGGGGATTATATATATATATATATATATGTTTTTTAAAAAAAAAAAAGGAAATATATGGTCAGATATGATGTTTGTTATACTGAGGTATGTGTTCAAGAAAGAAAAAGTTACAACAAAAAGAAAATGGATAAAATAAACCATCCCAACCACCGGGCCACTTTAGACTGAACCACAGCCGGCGCAAAAAAAATAAATAAATAAATATTGCGCTAATAATATTAAAGAGGAGAAAACATATTTGATGCCAGGCGAAGGAAGTCCACATACATTCTGCAGGCTGAGCTGCAGCTCTTGCTTGTAGGGCATGAAGTCCTGCGTCATCTCCACCGTCAGGTTGTTGAGGGTCAAAACGCTGTGGAGAAACGCCAGGACCTGCGCAACAACCAGGGAATGAAAATATATATTTTTAAAATTAAATAAAAAATACAAAAGCAAGTTGAAGATATTCCGTTCTAGTTCAAGTACGCCAAATTCATGAAATGATGCCTTGCTTTGTGCTCTGGTGAAACAGAAAAGGGCGACCCCAAAACTTTCTGAACAAAGTAACTTCATTAAGAGGTGCGTTGATATTTTATTTCCAAAGTGTGTTTGTGTATGTGACGACTTACAGGCTCCACAACGTCAAACTTCTTCCTATCTTGGACCTGATGGATCTGGTACACATACTCCACAGAGGACTCGTAGAAGTTGACTCGCTCTTTGCACAAGATCTCGTCAGCCTACGCGGCGGGGGAAAAGAACCGTTGAAGCCACATAAAAGCGCTCGGGGCTCCCACAAATGTCGCTCACCTCTTGAAGTTGGCTCTCCTTCTTCTTAGCAGAAAGATTCAGGTGCTTGTCCAGCTGCGAGTAGTATTTTTCACCCTCCTTCTCAAATTTTTTCCTCTTTTCCTGCAGAACACAGCATTATCACGTATCAGATTAAAAAAAAGGATGGTCGTGGAAACTGCTTTGAAGTATTCGTCGCAACAATCCTCAGACATTTGTAAGACAAAGTTTTTTTTTGTTTTTTTTTTGCTTCGTGTCAATCTTAATGTTCACTCATTTCGCACGTGCAAGAGTTTGTGGCACCGTCCTGCCTCGGTGTAGATTGCTCTCGTGTAGAAAATGTGTCCAAAGCTGTTTGTCTCCAACTACAAATATACTGTAGCTCATAAATTCCAATACTACACGCGACGGCGTTCCTTTTATCCAAAAATGAATCGCCATTGAAGCCCCGTGCCGGCAAAACTAGTCGGCTGCAAGGACTATTTCTGTCGACAAATGTGATTAATCATAACAATATCGTGCTGAGAGCATCTAATGCACGTAAATGCCCTTAAACTGTCACACAGGCTTCGTTACATCGGATAAAAGTCTACAGAGGGAATCAGTGGAGGAAAAAAAAATAAATCATCAATAGGAATAAACGGTTATTTGACAAGGATATAAATCAAAGCAAATTGCCCAGCATGTAAAAGCCTCCAATAAAATCGTGTTGAATTGGAAGAGAATGGATTAATATCTGCTTTAAAGAGGACACTGAAAAAACGCTTTACACTTTGCACGATAAAGGTGAAATATACTCGAGTATTTTTCTTCATGTTGCCACACACATCCTCATAATAAATAACGGGGAAGTCGCTCATGGCATCCTGTTTGGCACGAGGAAGCATCGGACGCATGCTGTGTAAGCATTTGACTTCAATCCCAAACGTGACACGGCAGAAGACAACACAGCACTCACTTTGGTTAAACCGATTTGCTCCTTTCGGAATTTCTCCAGAGGCTTGATGAGCAGATCGGACGCATTCTGAACCTGGACGGTGGAAAAAAAAAAAAAAAAACGGGATTTGTATTACTTGTGGATTGGAAAATGAAACACGCAAGTTTTGCCAATACGATTTCCAAAATATTGTGTCGTGAACATTTTTTTTGGTTTTTGTTTTCAGCGCGTGACGTCAGATTCAAAACGACTGTCGTTTAGTTGAGCAAGTCGAACGGGATCGGCGTCGACTTGTAACTCATCGTAAAAATACCACAGCGTGGCAAATGCAAAAGAAAACATTCAGTTGCCAATGAGCTTTTCACACCTGGCGAAAAAGGAAACAACGCGGAATGGAAATAATTCAAATAAATGCACGTTAATGTGATGGTCCTAATCTAATCTAGAATGAAGCTCCAATAGGATGCGGCGTGCGCGTGGAGGAAGTTGATAACCCACCAACATCATCCTGTCATGCTCCGCTTCCTGCAAGAGTCCCGCAAACTCCTGGAACGACTGAGCTGAGGATGAAAGGTCAAAGGACACTTAAAATAAGACGCATTAAAAACACAACCAAAAGTACGTAAGGCTCTATGATCGTGCTTCGTTTCATTCGCTCGGACACTGAAAATCAAAAATAGCAAATAACGTCTACATCATACAAAGTATGTTCCATACTGACTTTTTTTTTTAGACACCATTTCAGTACTCACTGACCCCATAAAACCTTTCCTTCTGACGCAAATGATGATTCGCCAATTTGTTCCACTGCTGCAGTATAGCGCCACCTACTGCCGAGGAGGACTTTTCGGTGTCAGATATTCTTTGCCTTAAGTCAGCGCTTCTCAATTATTTTCTGTTACCCCCCCCCAGCCCCTCACCACCACCCACTCACCGCCGCAACTATAAATAATATCATTTTCGTTGCAAAACAAACCTATACCGTCGAGGTAATACTCGATTCGCACAATGGGCAAAGAGAGCGCCACTGCCAACTACTGGACAGGATGTGCAATTACACATTATTGTGGTACGGCAGGGAAAAAAGCATGTTCCCCAGGTTCACACGCGCCCTGCCCCCTCAGTGGGCCCGCCCCACTATTTGAGAAGCACTGTCTTAAGTATTGATGGCTGGTATCGATGCACGCTTACAACTTCGATGGGGCAGTGATATTGATTTACGTACCAATGTTAATCTCATCATCGGTCAGGGAGTCACCAATGAAGTCGAACTGGAACACACTGAGAGTCTGCGAGAGCTTCTGCACAGCCAGAGAATAACCTATAAAAACATAAACAATGTTTTTGAAAAACCGCCATCCATTCACTCAATTTGTTTTTTAATCGTGTGTGACCTCATTAGGATCACGGATGAGCTGGAATCCATCCCAAATGAGAAGAGAGATGTAGCCGTTTGACAATTAACTGTACCTTAAAACACGTGAATTTTTTTTTCCCTACGCCAAGCATGAATAAAAACAATACAAAACATATTGCAATTCAACTTTGAGGCCAGCTTCATTTGAAAAACTTGTTGGAGGAGTTAAGTGACAGATGGCGTTTGACTACATTGCAATCAAATCTTTTGTGCAAGACAAAGCTTTGGATCGCTGTCAGGGGTGTGGAAACTCAGCCAAAGCATTTCATCAAGCTCGCCAAAAAAAAAAAAAAAAAAAAAAAAAAAAAAAAAAAAAACTCAGAGGGACTGATCTAAAAGCCCAAAAGTACACAAACTCTCATTATACGTGTTAAGAAAACATTTGCTCGATATTGCATCAGATTATGTTTTTTTTTTGTTTTTTTTATTTTAATGTAAAAAAAGGTTCTGACTGGGCTCTACGTTGCCTTTTTTTTTTTTTCTGCTCTGGTAGGAAAATCAGGAGCTACTTACTATGTGGTCAGTATTTCCCCCCACACCGTCTGGCTTTCATTATCTAAACAAATCCAGGTCTGGTAAATCAATACTGCAAGACATTTTGGCCTTGGGATCCAACAGCATATTGGAAATCATCCCTTGGATCTCTTGCGTTCTCAACCGTTTATGTGTGTTCTGTGGTTAATTTTTCTTTTTTATTATGATTATTATTATTCTTTAGTGACGAATATACATAGTGTGCAGAGATGCACGTGCAGTTCCAGCTCGAGGACAGTTGTCAGCCCCAAAATAAACATTCACATTGGTGCATTCAACAAAAAGACATTTAGTTTAGGCCCACAAGTGTGCCAACAGCAACAACAATGCCACTATTTGTTTGCCAGGGCTGCGAAATGGCTTCTTGGCAAGTTAAACAACACCAATGTGTGTGCCCTCAGGGGGGTGCCATGTTGACCCAAATGTAGCCATGAACTGGAAGCTTGTGGATGTGTGGATGTGGTCCACACAGTAAACTGCGCTTGAGCTGGAAAGCAACGTGTGAATATTAGATAATCAAAGAAAAGGCGGGGGGTGGGGGGGGGTTGACCACTTTCGCAAGGCACCACGAAAGTTTGACGAGGGATTCATGAGTCTTGACTCGACAATTCGTGTGTTTTAATACCGGAAATCTTTATCTTTACAGTTTAGATGATGATGTAATCGGTGGGCAGCTCGCTGGCCCTGTGAGGCTGTATTTCAAATCTTATTGGTTAGACAAAAAAAAAAAAATTAAAAATTTCATTGCTGATATAACGATATCAGACAACACTGATAATTGTGAAGGTCCTGGCCAGATTTACACAGAGATATTGCAAAATGATTGTAAATAAATAAATATAAATATATATATAAAAGGTTTTGCATGACCACTGAGTAAGATTGTACGACTCTACTTTTTTTGCGGACTTCCTTGAACCAAGTCATAACTTGAAATGCTTGAAATTATGTGGGGACTAGACTTGACTTGCTTGTTTGTTTTGCAACAGTAACTCGGGGGGGGGTTGAAGGTGAAGACTTCTGTGTGCAATTCAGAAATTCCCCCCCACCTCTTGCCAGTAGGTGTTTTGTTGATGTCATTGGGGAGCACTAGCACCTCCCAAAAGTGTCGCTTGCTCCTTAGCAACGCATCTTGCAACTGCGTGAAAATTGCAAAATAGAGGATAATGTGCTTACCTTTGATTGCGTTAATCACATTGTTGCCATCTTTTATCAACTCTTTAAGGAATTTGCTAGTTCTGTCCAGCTCCAGTTCGTAGCACTTGAGCGTCTCCCTGAAGTCCGGACTGTCCGAGTAGCAGTCGCTAAACTCCAGAGGAGGATGCCCCATCTTGTTTGGAGTCTCTCAGAACAAAATAAAAACACAAGAAGATGGGGACAGTGAGTTCGGTTTTTCCACGCAGCTCTCTGCTCGCCTACTGTTGCACGCCGCTCATTGCCGCGTAGCTTGAGCAACCATGTTGCCCGTGGGAGCCTGCAATGGCCGCTGGTCACTTACGAAGCCGAGAGGGGGGAAACAGACAGACGGTGTGAATTCCCCACCTCGCTTTTCCGTGACTGTCAGCCTCTTTCCGGAGGTTTATTTCCGTGCGAGAATCTTCGGCCGCTTTGCCACTTTTCCTGTGTTGTGATGTCGCTATCAGAAGAGCGGCTGGTTTCATTTTGGACACGTCCCATTCCAAAATGTGTTACATTTTCAGGAGTTATATTTGGAATTATGCTATCATCATTTATGGCCAACCTCTTTTGCAGTTCGTGTAATATGTGACGTCAAGTCTAATGGAAAATTATTTTTTTAATGTGATGGTTGTTTGTAATTTAATTTTAACTTTTCGTACAAGTCTAGGTTTACGCGAAATGGAACGCTACCAAACAGCCCCATGACCAACCAAAAAATATTTTTTTCTACTACACACAGGATGTTCTTAAAGGGGCCGCTGCAAAACGAATGGCGCGCTAATAGTTTTTTTGTAATAAAAAAAAATGCTGACATATTCTATTTTACACTTTGATAACATTCCATTCGTCAATGCAACGCAACAAGCGAGAACAAAAAAATGGAAATATATACAAACAATTGCACATTGCAGTTCGTATCGTAAACAAATATTCACATAAACATTTAAGTAAATATATAGACAAAATGTTGTTAGACTTTAAATAAACAACTTGGAGTACTTGTCATTTTTTTCCCCCTGATATTCACCTGTAATTTTTTCTACTCAGTGCAACATGCGGGTACACATATTATATGTCTTCTTCTTTTTTAAGTCCACCAGAAGTTATTTTTATTTTTCCTCCAGTTTACGCCAAATTAAACTAAATTACACGAGTTCTGATCCATTTCAATTACCTAAAATGACCTCTAGATGTCCATAGTGGACTTCCATTCATGATTATGCAGTCTGAGGGAAGCCACAATTTTATTTATTCATTTTATATATTTATTTTTATATATTAAGGAAAGAATGATTTTTTGGGGAAAAGGTGGGCATTGTCCATTGCCTTGTGAAAGGAAAGGAAAACCATTTCAGGAAAAAAACACGTTTCTACTTTATAAAAGGAAAGTTCCTCTCGGTATTGTGGGCCAATTGCTGTTTTATACCTTGCTATACTTCCTGTCCAGAACAAAGCCCAATTAATCCAAGCGAGCAGACTGCAGTCGCCCCCACAGATTCCTCAACTGGGCCGAAATTAAAACATTTGAATTCAATTGTATGCTTGTTTGTTTGGTCCGGCTAAATGGAGCTATTGTATGCAAACAGTGTGTGCAGAAGCATATGACCTCTCAGTGCAGGGCACTGCAGTGTAGTGCGCGAATGTGTGTGCGTGCGTGTGTGCGCGCGTGCGTGTGCGTGTGTGTGTGTGTGATACCATTAGCAATGCAAAGTCCTGCTGCTCCATTGCTCACTGGCACAGATTTCTTCAAAAAGCCTACATGCATAAAAGTGTCTGGATGTTATCTGGTCTGAGCATTATCTGAAGGTAAGGATTCTTAGCTTCTTGTCTGATCATCTTGACTTCACAACCGATTCACTCTCACCAAACTCAGCCCATTGAAAATATGCACAAGGCACTTTTGGCAATTCGTACGCCTCGCTCTGACGAGTGGCGCGTGTGTCACATGACGCACGGTGCCAGGTCACTCATAAGGGGTCTGCCAAATCCAGACGAGGGCAGAGGGGCCCTCTTCTTCTCTTTCTGGACAGTCCGTCATCCATGCCAAGCCAGTGGGTCCAAAAAGTTGTCATCGCTGTCTCTTATGCCTCTTACGCCTCCTGCTGAGCCGGGTAACATTTCGACGCAATACAGAGATGATGCCCTGAACAGGACTTGGGCACTTTTTAAATGTTTATTCATGCAGATGTGACTCCCGAAATGCTTGTGATACTTGGATTTTAAATGTGTCTGTTTTTCTTTTACTTCAAAATGATGGCTTGGGGTTGGGAATTGAAATTTGAAAATTGAAGTTGAAGTTACATTTGTCATGTATAAACTTGCGTCAACATGCAGGTTATGCAAAATTTGAATTGATCAAATTACACGGGTGATTATGAGAGGGACACAAAAGTGCACCTTAAAATGTAATGGAAATGTTCAACAAGTATTTTTATTTTTGGATAATGTGAAATTTGTATATTTTTATTATTTAGTATGATTTATTTTTGCACTATTGTCACCTTATCACATTTTTGTAACTGTCTCACACACCTTAATGGGTGGATTTGGCAAAGTAGATAAAAAAAAATGTAATTCAAGAATATGATGAAGCGATAAAATGAAATTTGCATTGTAATTATCGACATATGGTGGAAACATCCATTTTCTATCGGGCCTGTCCTGTTTAGGGTGCCATGGTTTTGGAGTCTATTCCATCTGACGTCGGGTGAAAGGAAGAGACTGCAGTGTTAATACAAAATGAATATTATTCTTCTTATCATTATTATTATGATTGACAGGTGGATCTTAGTGGGCTGATATGCATCTTGGAGAGAGACGTCAAAATGAACTCCAACTCCTCTGTTTGTGTCTTTCAGACCCGGAGCAAAAAATGAACTGGGCCTCATTTTATGCTGTCATCAGCGGCGTCAACAAACACTCTACGGGGATCGGTCGCATCTGGCTCTCCGTGCTCTTCATTTTCCGAATCCTGGTCCTGGTGGTTGCAGCAGAGAGCGTGTGGGGGGATGAAAAGTCCGGCTTCACTTGCAACACCCAGCAGCCGGGCTGCAACAGTGTGTGCTACGACCACTTCTTCCCCATCTCGCACATCCGCCTGTGGGCCCTGCAGCTCATCTTGGTGTCCACTCCTGCCTTGCTGGTCGCCATGCATGTGGCCCACCGGCGGCATGTGGACAAGAAGCTTTACAAGCTGTCAGGGAAGAGCAACCCCAAAGAACTGGAGCAGATCAAGAGCCAAAAAATGAAAATCACTGGCGCCCTCTGGTGGACATACGTCATCAGCCTGTTATTCCGGCTCACGTTCGAGGTGACTTTTATGTACGTTTTCTACATGATCTACCCCGGTTACAAGATGATCCGTCTGGTCAAGTGTGACTCATACCCTTGTCCCAACACGGTGGACTGCTTCGTATCCCGGCCCACCGAGAAAACCGTCTTCACCGTGTTCATGTTGGCCGTGTCGGGCATTTGCATCCTGCTCAACATCGCCGAGGTCGTCTTCTTGGTGGGGAAGGCTTGCGGCAAGCACCTGCACAATGCTGGAGACTCAACCGCGGGGGCTTGGCTCCAACATAAGTTCATCGTCGGCAAATAAATCTGGTTGAAAATGCCACAGAATGCAGTGAGCTTACATGATTAAAAAACAATTCTTAACACGTGATTGACACGATGAAAGTGCAATACACTATGTATATTTTGGTGTTATTTTATGTCATTCAAAATAAAGCAAGCACGATGGCCTCACAGTGCAGAGGTCGAGGGTTCGATTCCGGCTCTGGCCTTCCTGTGTGGAGTTTGCATGTTCTCATCCGGGTACTCCAGTTTCCTCCCACATTCCAAAAACATGCATGGCAGGTCGATTGGACAATTTGTGTCTTTGTGGGCCCTGTGATTGGCCGGCAACCAGTCCAGGGTGTCCTCCGCCGACTGCAAGAAGACACCTGGGATAGGCTTCAGCACCCCTGGACCCTTGTGAGGAGAAGCGGTGGACATAATGGATGGATGGATGTTTAATTTATTCCATTTTAAATACATTACATATACAGTATCAATATTTACCTTCTTTCTGCCATGAATTGTACACAGTGTACTGACAAGTAATAAACTAATGCATGCACAGTAAATATACAATGCAATATATTCATTGGAAGTGACAGTGTTTCATTTATCTGGATGTTCGCTAAAAGATGCCCGTGAGTTATTTATGAAGCACTAAATCTTTGGCGCCAGAAGCGTGCAGAATGAAGTCCACTCTTGAGTTGATCTGCGTGCTTGATGCTTCATGACGAAAAAATGTGAACGGCATGGCGCTTCATGGCATTTTTGGTGGCACCGTTGCCATCTTTAAACCTGAGTGGCCACCTGTGAGCAAACATCAACAGAGTTCGGGGTTATCAATAGCCTTCGCCGCGTGAGGGTGCGACCTGCAGGGGTCAATTGTTGACCCCGCTGACAGCTGGACAGTCAGAGACATTTCTCTTTTTATAGAAACTATCAACACACCGTCGTCATACGAAAGGCATGAAACGCACCGCAAGCACACGGGATTCGGATTACATCATGTGATTATAAAAGTAAGAAAAAAAAAAAGTCCTCGAACCGTAGCTCGGTTAGTTACATGAGAATCAAAGCAGCTCTTATTCAACATTACGGCAAACAACAATGACAAATAATCACTACATCGTTTGGAGAAGGCAATATCTGTAAAAATAATAAAATGATGCGACTGCTGAACAGAAGAAGATGAAATGGAATTTGGAACTAGTGGATAATATGGCACACAATACAAAAACTTTAATGAATTTATGGGAAAAGAATGTTTAACATCGTTACAATAGATGCTGCCACAGCTTTCGAGTAGCTGTTTTTTAATTTTTTTTTTTTTTTTTTACTTTGAGCACAGTGGTCCTTAACCTGAATTTTTAGAGTGCAAGTAGAAAATTTAGGCGCATATAACTGTAAATCGACTTGCAAATTATATATTCGTTACACTCATTTTCACTCTTGTACTTAAAAAAAAAAAATCTAATTTACAGATGGTCACAGATTGTTACTGGGCAGTCAGATAAATCGTTAAATCGAATCAAATATCGTTGAAAACATCAGAATGCTGACAGCGTTTCCATCACCCATGAGGGTATATCGGGTATACGGATTTTGATGGTGGATGAAAATCCAAATCGAAATTTTAATGGTTGTCATAATGGGGTCTCGCTATGAGCAATTTCATCCTCATCACATTTCTTCTCACGTTTTATGGCTTAAGTTAAACCGCATAATGGTGCGAAGCGAAAAGTCTCCAAATTGCAATCCAAGCACAATTTGGAAGTGTTGGCTGTCACTCTTGCTGCTGTTGGTGTGGAATGAAGCAGTAAATACAAAATGATAAAAGTTGAATTGTGCGAGGACACAAATTTGGACAACTTTCATTCGTCAGCCGAGGGTCACCTCGCCCAAAAAGCACCGAGCGCCGCCACACGGGCGACAACAAAGGCGTTCCCTGCCTCGTAATTTATATTTAGACCACGCAGACATGCCGCATCCCCTCAGGAGGCTTCAGCTGCCATTTTTGTGAGTACAAACGCAAACCCTCAAGTGAGTGCTTTCTCTGCTGCGTGTCTTCACGTGAACGGCACAAAGCCTCATTTGTGGCCACTTGTTGAATACATCACAGTATTCGGCGCGATCAGGTGGGAAGGTTTGCAGGGCCCAATCAATAGAACAGACACAAAAAGGAAATTACTGGAGTGAAGATTATCTTGACACTCGTCAGCGGTTCAGAAAAATGCGAACTGAAGAATCACGTTCCCAACCCACTCAACGTAGACTTCAAAGGCTGGACGAGAAAAAAAAAGAATGAAAGAAAATAAAATTATATAAAATGATATAAAATTATGTAAAATAAAATAAAATTAAATAAAATTAAATACAATTTAATTAAATTAAATTAAATATAAAGCTAGCAACCTACTGAAATTAAACAATTTTTTTGTGTCTTTGTTCTTTTTTTTTTTTTCAAATTGCAGTCTTTGCATTTTGAAAATTGCATTCCATCACGATGTCAACTAGAATTCAATTGCTCAGCCCCCACCCACAACACAACACATCACGTATTGCACAATCCAAATCCCAAATTGAGTTGTATTCTTCAAATGTTCTCTCCCAAACAGGTGCTGGATTGACGGCCCAAAGGACAGGCACAAGTGTTTTGCAGGTTTGCTGCAGCGTCACCACGAACAGGCTATGAAATATAAACTACAAACCTAAATCTGGGTCTTGTGTCACAAGATCTGTCCTCAAGCAAAAGTTGTGTACCAGCAGGCAGCTCCAGCTCTCCAACACCCTCACCGCCATTTTCGCTTTAATGAGTGGTGAAGACGCAACCTTTGGGAAGACAAGTAGTTGATTCATGATCAATCGCATCGCATTCTATCTTTTGTAAACTCAGGCGCCTTCTTTGTTTCTGCCAGTCGGCTTGCAGCAAACAAGTAAGTTGCCTTCAATTGTACATATTCTTTTTATGTTTTATCACTATATAAAGTTTTTTTTTTTACTCAAGTGGAGACTTTGATTAACTATTAGACAAAGCTTCTCTTTTAATCGAGGAAAACATTTTGAAATGCTTTCTTTCCGAGCCAAAGAAAATAATCCAGTCATTTGCAATGAGCGGAAGAAAACTTGACTATATTGCCCATGGGTTTGTTTCATTTCCAGTTTAAGTCTCTCAAGTTTTAACCCTTCGTGTATGCAGCAGAACCTGTTATCAAATGTTTTGATTCAAATTCTAATTTTATAGCATTTATTAAGTTAATTATTTTTAAATTACTGCCCTCTGAAGGTACAATCAAAAACCCCCCCAAAAAAGTTGTTCCACTAAATGCACTTTCAAAAGAAATACACCACTGGTGAAATATTGATGTAAAAACAATGGGTTATGTGTTTAATTTAGCCAATGCAATTATTATTCCATCTATTTAATATTAGATGTTACACAATATACATTAAGTAGCAATTTTATAAGCTTGAGTGATTTTTTTTTTATTTTGCATTCAATTTACTGTGGAACTGCTTTATGGATGCTTTATTGTATCAAATATTCACATGAGTAGTGCAAATAAAAATGACGACTAATAATCATATGAATAATAATTAAAATCCATGTAAGTCACTGACAAGGTTGTGGTTCGCCCGCCTGACTTTGTACAAGCACATAAGTTCATTCCTCATGAGTGACGGAATGTGAGTGCGTGACCCTATTGGGTTTTGTACAGCTGTCGACTTCAAAAAGTAAATAGCATTATGCCTAACACAAAAACAATTTCTATAATATTTTGCACGGTGGAACTTCATGATGAATTCATTACGACCTCCCTCGGTTCACCTCCATGAACCAAATTGCCGTCTGATGCAACCAACAAATAGATGGAGAAACAAGCTCAAATGTGACAGTCAACATTTTTGGCTAAATAACATTTATTTATTACCATATTCATTGGTAGTATTACAGTGGTATTAATAAACATCCATTCACTGCCATTGACGGCTATACAAGTCAAATATGCATTGCAACCGAGAAAAAAAATTAAAAATCCCCCTCTGGCCCCATCGTGTAGCTCTAATTTGATACTTATGAAACCACAGCGTCTGAAGAAAAACAACAAAGCAGAGACAGAAAGTTTGTTATGTCATCCAGAACTAATTTTACGCAAAGGCTCTCGGTTGTTTAGATTGACATAGAAGGACGTGGAGATTGAAATCTGATTGGAAAAATAATAAACATCGAGATGTAGGGGATGAAGTTCAGCCAAGAGACACTCGACAAAATTAACCGATTATACTTTTGGGAATAAATGAACGTAATTTCATGGACGACATTGAGGTTCTAAATGTAGGTCAGCGCTTTTGATATTATTTTAGGCCTTGCCGTCCTTAACCAATCAGTACTTCGAGATAAAGCCACCCAGATTTCACACGTAATCGTTTGACGTGTGGTTTTCCCTACCCAGGTGATCTTGTCATTAACGCTGAGGATCGATTGGTGAGTTGCCATGGGAGACTGGAACCTGTTGGGGAAACTGCTCGAGAGCGCCCAGGAGCACTCGACCGTGGTGGGCAAAGTGTGGCTGACGGTTCTGTTCATCTTCCGCATCCTGGTGCTGGGCTCGGCCGCCGAGAAGGTGTGGGGAGACGAGCAGTCCGGTTTCACTTGCGACACCAAGCAGCCCGGTTGTCAGAACGTGTGCTATGACAAGACCTTCCCCATCTCCCACATCCGCTTCTGGGTGATGCAGATCATCTTTGTGTCCACGCCCACTCTCATCTACTTGGGCCACATCCTTCATCTGGTGCGCATGGAGGACAAGTTGAAAGAGAAGGAGAAGGAGGCAGCTCTCCTGAGTGAAAAGCAGCAGCTGATACTTGGTCAAAAGGCCAAGAAGACGTTAAGGCCCATCAAGGACAACCAAGGTCACGTGCACTTGAGAGGAGCACTCCTTCGGACTTACGTCTTCAGCATAATCTTCAAGACCCTATTCGAAGTGGCTTTCATCGTGGCTCAGTACTTCCTGTATGGTTTTGAGCTGAAGCCGATGTACACGTGCGACCGTTGGCCGTGCCCCAATGTGGTCAACTGCTACATCTCCAGACCCACCGAAAAGACCGTTTTCATCCTCTTCATGCTGGCCGTGGCATGCATTTCGCTGCTGCTCAACTTAGTGGAAATGTATCATCTCGGTTTCACCAAATGCCATCAGGGCCTCCGTTATAAGCGGCCGCAGGCGACCAGGGAGCCCGCGGAAACCGTCCTCCCTTTCGTCCCCGACTACAACTACTTCCCAAGTCGCCCCGCGGGGCCCGAGTCCTTCCCGGTGGAGGCCAAATACGGCCTCGCGGAGCCCAATGCCCCCTTCAGCCCGTACAGCAGCAAGGTGATGTATAAGCAGAACAGAGACAACATGGCCGTAGAGCGGAAAGGTAAGAATGATGGAGACGATGAGAGGGAGAGGAGAACTTCCAACTCGCTTCAAGAGACGCCTGTGGAAAGCCAGCGCAGAAACAGTCAGTCCAGCAAGCACAGCAGTAACAAGAGCAGAATGGATGACCTCAAAATATAAAAATATAGACTTTTTGTTGTTTTTTTTTGGTGCAGGACGAACCGAAAAACTCGAGTTCATTTCACTTGAACTTCCTTAACTGTGACTGACGGAAAGGGGACAGCCCGGTCCGTGCGTGGGTTTGCTGGGGCTTCCTCCCACATTCCAAAAACTTGCACGCTTCAAGTCAAATTGTCTTTGGGTGTAAATGTGATTTTTGTTCGTCTCTGTGTGGCGACAGTCCGGCAACCACCAATTTATGACGGCACGCAGCACAGGAGATGTATTCCTCCCTATTGGATGCAGTATTTCATTCATAATAATATATCTAAATATATACCAATCTAAAAACATGACATTGGTTTTCTAACAGAGCAAAAATAGAGTCCTAAGTTGGCAAAAAATGTTTCGCTCAGGGCACTAATCAAAAAAACAAAAACAAACAAACACTTTCATACAAGGATACACAAGATATCTTAGCAAAGCTTTATGTTGTTGTTTGTTCAAATTGTTCACGGTTTTATTGGCTGGCCTAAAAATGATCACAAGCACAATCCTGCGTTTACAACCTAAATTAAAAAAAAAATTCTTCCACGAAATTGTCTTAATAGTTTTCCTAAGTGTCTCGTCTCTTCATTTTGCGGCGCCTCTTTTGGCTGCTCGGCTTTTCAGTAGTGTTGTGAATTGGAAGGATTCTTCCAAGAACCTTCACAGAAGAAAACTTATCTTTTGTGATACCTGTCCTGAAATCTTTCTGACGCATCTCATAATTTGCTCAGAAATTGTGGAAGGAAGAGATGGACTAAAAAAAGGCCAGGAAAGAAAAGTCAGTAAGATTTAAGTTTGGGGAAAGGCCGGTTCTGGACCGTCCCGAGACAGCCGAGGGCCTACGATCTTCCTGGCGGATCAAAGAACACAGCAAATGCTCATGTACACTTGGTCGAGCTTTCTGGCAAATCAGCCGACTATTATGAGTCAAAGCAACTTTTATTATTTTTACTATTATTATTCATTATTAGTCATTTTTATGATTATTTTCATTTTAGTTTTTTATTTTTATTATTGATTAAAACGAATTCAAAAGAGTTTCACTATAACATAACACTTTAGAGTAACAAATAAACTGCTATTTCAAATGTATTTATTTATTTATGACTTTATCCTTGCTAGCATTATTAATATCTTATTTATTATGTCTTAAGATTCATACTTGATCTTTATTATGTGCAACACTTTGTTACCGTTTTTCTTTAAGGTGCCGTGTAAATAAAGTTGAGTTCTGTTGTTCTTATGCACACATTGATTGAGAATATGACAAGTTCTAAAAATAAAACGGTGACAGGACAGTTGACTGTTTGATTGCGTGAGTTCTGTGATTTACTTCCGTCTTCTGTGCACAGCCTCTTATAACCGGGGATGTCATTACCATTTGCATCAACTTACGCCACTGGGAGTCTCAGTTTTTTTTAAATGGAAAGAAAGATAATTGAAAGAATAATGTTTGAAATGTAATCGGTGTTATTAAACGGGTGTTAAGGCCAATGAAAGATGGCAGTAAGAAGGAGTCAAAGCATATTATTAAAAGATTGACCACTCTTTATTACTTTGGAACGACATTAATAACATAAAAAAAAAGAAAAACACAACAAGCAAGAGAAATCTTGGCAAGCCACATTGTCATCATGAATGAATCAAATACGACAGCACTCACCATGATTTTCCAAAAAAAAAACCAAAAAAAAAATGTCCCTCCAAAGCAGTCATTGGTAAATCTTGCCCATCAACGCGTGATTACGTTTTGCTTTCATTGAACAAAATAAAAGCAGTTTTTTTGGAAAAGAGCAACGGAGCAAATAATCTGAAATGAAAATGTCAAATCCTCTCACAGCAAGATTACTCTGCAATCTGAAATCATACTCTTTGACTTCGCAGACTTGGGCAAAACAATCAAGAGTGTATTTGTTAAAAATATCAAATAAAACAAATTCTTGTCACGGACAACTGTATAACAAAAATACATTTAATATAGATCTATTAAATCACTTCAATATATTTATACTTTATCAGTTCGGCTTAACTATCTGTTTTATAACTTTAACTGTTTAAATGCGTCAAGAAAGCCGTTACACTGGAATAACGAGTATGGCTTTTTTTTTTTTAACCCTAACCGTTCATTTACTGACGTGATCAAAGCAGTCTACAGTATACAATATTTTCTTTGACACAAGACATGTAAACATGGATCATCAGTTTTCAAAGGTGATGCTGGTTTGTACTCACAATTGTAGTAGACGTGTTAAATGCCATAAAAAAAAAAAATTAAAAGACAAAAACCAACACTGGCGCTCAAATCACTTCTTGAACAGTCTTTTCTTATACAGCAAAAAAAAAAAGTTTTAAATATGTGAATATGGCCCAAAGAGATGGAAGCATCCAAAACCTTTTGACCCGAACGCCTCCGATGTGAAGGCATAATGTGCAACAAGTCATTGGGGAGCAAGCAGCAAAAGCACAGATAAAGAGAAAAAAAAACAACACGCACTTTGCATGTTGTTGAAGGCGTGCATCCAAATGTTGCAAATGTGCTACACAGGCTGAACAATAAGAATGTTGAACTCAGTCATAAACTTCCAATTATTTCTCTCAGGATAATCCACATTTGAACGCATATAAATTGCACCCTGAGATTAGATTAAGGTAAAATATCCTTCGCATTCCATTCCAAGCAGCTCACGCCTGAGCTATTTTGAGCCAACGCACTAGTGATACTGGTGCAGGGGGTACTCGCTTGACTGCGCTGACAGCGAGTGTCGCAAATTAAGAAACAAACGACAGGATGCTTCTTCTCGTCAGCAGAGCATACACACACACACACACACACACACACACACACACACACACACACACACACACACACGCGCGCGCACACACACACACACCCACACGCACACACACACTGGTCATAAGCCCTAACAGTACAACAGGGCGAATTTGCAAGAGGCAAACTAGGTTGACATGAAGGTCAGTATGACATCAGAGGTTATAGAACAATCTCGTGTATCATTTGAAACACTGTACAATAAACTGGGCTTTGTGTCTTGTATAAAATATTACCTCATTCATTGCCATTGACGGGTATATACGTCAAAAAGTCAATTCGTTTTACCTATGCTGGCAGTGAATGAGTTCACTATATTGTACGGGCTCCAACGGCATTCTGGGTGGGTGCAATCTGGAAATGGATTGAAATCTGCATAATGAGCGATATGAAAAAAAAAAAAAGTCAATTGACAAACGGTTGCAAGGAAATAGTGGCACACGAATGTCCCCAAGTGTGAACAATACAGGATTGAAAAGATGTCTCGTGTGTGCATGCCATCGAAGGATTTTGCATGTCAGCCCTTTTTTGACCTTCGTCCTCTGATCCTCGTCTGCGTCAATAATCGAGCCAATCACTTGCTAGTCCCTGTTAGCTTCAGCTGAGCCACTTGAGCTTGCTTCACTTTACTCTCAACGTCAACGTGTCTCTCAAAGAAGCGGACTATTTCGGGCTCGTTGAGCAGCGACGCGAGGACCTGTTCAAACGAAAAGGACCAGTCCGCCCCAGAGAGCTCAGGCCGCGCTTCCTGGGGGCTGGGGGTGTCGGCGTTTTTCCGTGTGGGAGGAGCTTCGTCCTCCCCGTCTGCAGAAGTGGGCTTCAAGGACGCAGCCGGGCTGCTGGGCTCCTGTAGCCTCCGGCCCACCTCCTCCATCCTTAAAAGGAGACTGGTTATGTGGGCCACCGCGCGGTACAGAGACTCCTCCTCGGGATCGCCGTGAAAAATGTTGTACAAGGTTTTGGAGAACTGAATGAACTGAACCTGAGATGGCCAAAAATAATAATAAAGCATACTTGGATAAAAAAGCACTTGACGCTGATTATATAGTACAATAAAATCTGTGATCTGGAGATGATATATATATTTTTTTAAATATTTTCAGCCCTTTTTTGGTCCTTGAGCTATTTTGGTTATTAAAAAAAAAAAAAAAAAAAAACACATTAAAAAGATTCTCATGAATGGTTTCAATATGTGCGGAAATGCCTAATAGATCTCCTTTTAACAAAACCTAATTAAGGAATTAAGCATTCGTCCCACTCTCAAAACTTTTGTCCGTGCAGCGCAAAGAAGCAAGTTAATGAAATTACCTGATTAATTCTAGGAAGGTCCTTGATGGTTTCTTCTTTCCTAAGTATTTCATTTTGCCATTGTTTCAGGTATGCCTGCAGATCCACTTTCCCTCGACCTTGACACACACACACCATCCCGAGTCACGCACAGAGATGAGCGTTGTGATGCATTTGCACAAAGCCTTTGATGACATATGACTGTCAAAGTACCTCTTTCAGGGCTTTTCTTAATCACGCCATCTTCTGGAAGATCAAAATCTGTAATATATGTGCTAAATGTGAGCCAACCACATAAAAAATAAAAATCCTCAGAGAAAAATCAATATATATTGAAGAATGAACGAAAATGTTGAGAAAGGGAAAAGTGAGATTGGAAGGAGGGCAGAAGCAGTGAAGACGCTAACCAGGAAGTCTACTCAAGTGAGGAGCGCCTTCTGTCGCTGCCAAAAAGTTTGGGAGTCTTTGTTCCGGTACGAGCAAAGGACTACCTGTGAAAGCTAGAAAAGACTGACTGTAAGCGCACTGAGAGGAAAGATGAAGAAACAGAGAAGATCATAAGCAAGCCAGAGGAAGTGGAGTCAATTATTAACCAAAAAATGTTGGTCATGTTTACTTATTTGCATCAAATAGACCACAAGTTGTGATTTGGAATTTCTTTATAAAGGCTGAGTGAATTTGAAATTTGACAGCATTCAAAGTGAGATAAATAATTAAGTTTCAGTGGGAACATGAGCTCTAACCTTGCATGAGCACAAAAATCGATGAGTCATCCAATCTATTTTAGGAAGCCCAGTGAGAAAAGATTCTGGTTGTGCCTCTCCTTTTTTACCTTAGTGAGTGACGTTCCTAAATTCTTCTTCTATTGTTTGAATTTGAAAAAAAAAACTGTTTAATTGAAGACTCTCAATTGCCCATTGACATGAATGTTGTTTTTTTTCCCACGCAAATTGAATATTTAAAAAATTGTGATTGCTTTGCGATCGTTTCCATTGCAAAGACGTTCCACCTCATGCCGACTAGTCTTGATGCTGCCTTCAAGCACACGGCGCCACGTCATGCAGATCAGTCATAGATTGAAGGGAGCGAGCCCTCACAAAGCAACATGCTCGACGAATAAACGCTTCAGCCCCAAATACGGATGGACTGGTTCACTTTCCCTTGCGACTCCTTGTGTGTTGACTGAGCGATTTGCTAAAGTACAACTGCCAAAAAATTGCAATTCAGAAGCTGACAAAGAGGTCCAACGCAATCCTTGCTTAGAAATGTGGCTCAAAGACATTTGTTCATATCCGAGTAACGCATCCATCCACTTACCTGGTGGTAGATGCAGCTTGAAGAGGAACTTGAGCTTATTCGTGAAAGATCCACAGTACAAATTATCTGCAGCAGATAAAGCGAGGGGATAAAGGAGTTTGAAAGCGGCCTTTGTGACAAGGAAATTGTGAACACTCACCAAGCGCACAACAGAACTCTTTAAAGTTGACCAAGCCGTCCTGGTTCTCGTCGATTAAGCGGAAAACCCAAAGAGAAAGCGTGCTCTTGTTTGTGCAAAAAGCCCAAGGCTCCAGCAAGGAGAAGAGCACGCTGAACTGTTGGAAGGCCAGCTGGTACTGCTCCAAGTAGGCAAGACTCGGATCGTGGTGAAGCAGTGCTGGACTCTTCATTGTCCAATAGCAGCTAAGAAAATGCTGCCTCTGAAACAACATCATTGCAATGAGGGCGACACTTAAGACCTAAGTGCTATTTGCTTTTAGAGAAGAGCAAAGTGCAACGCTCACTTTAAACAAATTGTAAAGCTCGTCCAGCTGGGCAGGAGTAAATCTGACTTCTTGGGACACGACCCGAATCTGCAAAGCACCCCATCGTGAGTGATATAGTCCAAAAAAGGCTGCGTGAGTGTCGAGTTGTGAGCTGTGGTCGACAACAGCACCTGCGCTTGTGTGCTCGTGTGTCATTTCTGCAGTACAGCAGAAGGTCAACGTCGAAATGGCGCACTAAATCGAGGGCCCACTTACCACGTTCTGCTTTGTTGTGTCCTCCAGTGTCTGGATCACAAAAAGCTTGTTTCTCTTTCGTGAACTCTCCACCTCCTCTGAGCGAATGTTGCCATATTTCTAGAGAGAAAATACATTCAAAAACACGCTAAAACCGATCCGTAGGGAAAGAAAAATGCCACAGTACCTCGTAGGCTTCTCGGATCAGTTCGCTGATGTCCACGTTTAAGTGGGTCGATTTACCGTTGTTGCCTACAGGGGCTTGCTGAACTGTTGGGGGCAACGGGCTGTCTTTGTTTGTCACACTATCAAAAAATCTAAAGCGCAAATTCAAAACAAAATCATTTCAAAGCGGATTGAGAAGAGTAACATTCCCAGACACAGCGGCTGAGGCTTACTTGTTCAGGATGGTGACAGCTTCGGCATCATCGTGGCAGCCGATCAGAGCGTCCATGTTGTAATCGAGCACGGCCAGGCCGAGCTGCAGGATGGCTTTGATGCCGTCGTAGAAAAAGCAATCGACGACGTTCACGGCGCTTTCGATGGGCAGCACGCTGATGAAGAGGGTGAGGAACCAGGACAAAGAAACGGACGAGAAGAAACTCAGGTCCGTCATGTTCTCCACCAACTGGGGGAGGTGCTCTCGAATCAGATCCTCAAAAACGGCCTGGTCCACCAAAGCCCCTGGAGAAACAAAATCAGCCCGGTTCAGCATTCATTTAATTGTTAAGTGGATCGTCCAACTCGAGATGCCAAGTCATTTCGCTTGCCAAAGAACTCACCACAAAATAACTGCAAAATAACTTTGAAAATGGTACAATCTTGAAATGACTGAATACACAGTGGACGAAGGGAACGAAAAGATTTATCGATTTTTATCGTTAATATTCACTAAGGTTAATAAATAACATTTGTGAAATCCCCATCCCCCCTTCAGCCCCGTTCTCACCAATAATTCTCCGGTTGAAATAATCTGGTAACATCCTCTCGCAGACGGCGACCAATAGCCAAAAGGCCTCCTCCTCTTTGGCATAGAGCAGCAACACGGAGGTCAGAATATTCATGGCCTGAGGGATAGAAATGAGTCACTTTTGGAATAAATTGCCCGCAGAAAAGTCGAAGTATTATGCACCTTTGTGTCCCTTGAAAGTTTACGATTAGCCTTTGAAGAAATATTCTATTCATAATCTTTAATGGCACAATACAATTTAATGCACCTTAGTTTTGTTTGCAAAAATAATCACTCACCCACTTCTCAAATGTACGTCAGTAAAATCTTTTGAAATTCAAATCAATAATATGGCCTCAAAGAAACTAATGATGAATTTGGAACGAAACGATGAGGTCATTGCGGTGCAAAACAATTTCTTGTGTGGCATGTACATCCTAATGCAGAGTTCTTGTGTAAGTGTAAAAAAACGGTCAAATAACTGTACACATTTATATGACTAAATCACAACGAAAATCAACAAAACACCCTCAAGGAAATTTTGCGTCATCTGTGCCACCGACAGGTGACGTATAAATTTACCTGGCAGTAGCCAATTTTCGGGTTTCGCGAAGCGTATGCGGTGAGGACTCTGCGAAGGGCGGAGATTCCCGTATCACTCTGAAACGCAGGATGCTCCGGCAGAGAGCGATGGAGGTCTCTCTCAATCTCATCTGTCGCCAGCGTGCTCGTGCCCAGAGATTGCTCCACCAGCTCCGTATAATAGCCGGGGTGAGTCGCCATGTCGTTTACGGCTCCTTACCCATTATAGCATGTCAACAACGATCGAAAGATTATGATGAGGGATGTTCGAAAAGCACAAATAAATTACCTGAGAAAAGCATCCACAACTCCCCTCTCAAGGCTTCAGGAACGCCACGGACGATCAAGTCACGTGTCTTCCTGGTGAAGAACATACTTGTACCACGGCCATATTCCGAAAAGTGGATGTTCCAAGACTGCTCCTTCATCTTCTCTTTAAGCTGTTGATCACAATACGTTTAAAATGTACCCAACATTTTTGTGTCTCAATGCTTCAGTCCATACATAGTTTGTTTGTTAATTGAAAATATATTTTTTAAAAATGCTTTACAAATGAGGCATTTGTTGCACTTTATTCATCACTTTTAAATGAACCCCCCAAAATATTTAGAGTAGAGGAAAGTTAGCATGAGAAATAAGGTTCGATTTCACATTTGACCAGGAAACATTGAGAGATGGAGGATATCATTTCTCATATTCGCCCGTAAAGGTCTTACAAAGTCTTTAGTTTGATAAAGTAGACTTGTTCAATTAACGAACCAAAATGAAAAAAAAAAAAAGTCAGCACTCCCGGTGTGTGTTTGTCCCGTACCATTTTGGGGTCGAGGTTTTCAACATCCTGGGGGTGGAAAACCGTCATGAGCGCCTCCGTGCTTACTGCCTTGCTGCTGTCTTTCTGACCCACCATGAGTGTCACGTCTTCCGGGTTATCGTCAAAGTGGTTGATGAGCGACTGACATTCGCCTCGGATGACCTTAGCGACAAGGACGTAACCATGTTGATGTGAGAAAAATAAAAAACGCACGTGGATTTCCAAGAGTCAACACTTGTTACCTCTGCTGAGGCGGAGTGCTGCGGGCTGGCACTGATGCCACATCTGCTGCGGATCGTCGTGGCCAGACGCTGGTAGTCCCGCACTTCAGTGAATCGGAGTGCCCTTTTCCCACGCACATACACTGTTAAAGCACGGCTGCTGGAATCTGGCTTCTCAACGTTTACAACCTGGGAAGAGGGTGGCGTTATTTCATCAGAGGACGTGTGGCGGATGCAAGTGTCATCATGGGAATAAATCATTGCTGTCCGAACCTCGCGCATCGGAACGATGATGTGACACTGGCTCCCGTCCTGGCTGGCGAAACATAAGTAGTTCTCAGATAGGCAGATCTTGCCAAGTGTATTAAAATGGCTGAAAGGCACCCACAGGAAACTCTCGTGCACTTCTAACAGATTTTCCTCTTTGGGAAGCCTGAAAAATGTCCGGAACTGCTCACTTTTCGCGTGAGCCTCTAGGCCTCTATGGGAGAAAAAAAAAAAAATCATTGAGAATAACAAAACAGGCTGGACTATCCGTCCAGGTGTTTTAATTTAAATATATATTGTTGTGTATTGGGAATAAGTGGGCAGAACAAAATGTTTGAGTGCTGGCGAGTGGGCGGTTGTAATTTTCGCATCATGACTGAGGTAAGTTGTGACATGGCGGACTGCACTTTTTTGGGTGCATTTGAGGATGAATATGCTGCCATTTTGAATCAGACAACTGTCTGCTGTCGCAAATTGTTATGAATGATTCGCCCAAAATTGTAGGGTCATTTCAGTGAATATGGTTCAAATAAATGGATGAATTTATGAAATGTGATGTGACTCAAGACATAATGAGCAGAAAGACAGCACCTCTTGGTAATTTGCAGCGGGTCTGAGAGCGCTCTCTCCCTCTCAAAGGCCTCTTTATCGAAAAGGCGCTTAATGGAGTAGTTAGCTAGCTGCTCCATGATGACGAATGTTTCATTGAGACGCAGCAGCATGGAGAAGTAGTGATCGTCCCCGTGAGCCACCACATGGATGCTCTCAGTCAAGATGACATTTGAGGTTTTCTCCAAGCGCCAGATCTCATCCCAGGAGATGACCAGTTTCACTAAATATGCAAGCAAAGTAGAAAATGCATGATTAAACAATCAGCATAACGGCAAACTTCATCTTAAAAAAAAAAAGGATAATTGTTTTCATTTTAGACTCATCACTTGTTTTTTTTCATGTCTTCTACTAAATTATAATATTTAAAAAGTAGAGGCTCCCTCTCCTGGCCAAAATCGGTTAATACATGGAGCAAAACTTGGAAGAAGCAAAAGACCTTAAACAACACAGTTTTTTCTCACCCTCAGCTCCCAGCAGGTAGGAATAAAAGCAGAGGAAGTTGGTGCTGAGGTAGAGCCAACCCTGGCAGGGCACTTTGCCTTTCCAGTAACTACAGGCATAATACGTGACCAGCTTCTCGTCCGGCGGCAGCGCAAACCAGTTTTCGAACCTCAAGTACGCCTCTCTGAACTTCTCAGGGTCATCCTCCAGCACGTGGGACGTCTTCCCTTCTTCAGCAATCAGACCCTGAGAAATGCACAGTACAGTGTTGCAGTATTAAAAGTTTTGTTAACTCATTAACTGCCATTGACGGCTAAAGACGTCCAAGGTGTCACGATAAAAGAATCGTCGTTCTGACTGGCACTGTCAAATAGTATACAGTTAACACTACGTTTGTTCAATATGTGTAGTTTGCATTGGCATAGAGAGTGATTTTTATTGAGCTGTATTTTTTCTCCTCTCTCTGATGCAGAGCAGTTCCACAGAGCAATCATCAACTTAAATGATTAGCACCAAGACAGTGCTGACTTAAAACAGATTGGTATCGTTGTAATACAGTAGCGTGAAACATATTTGACACTGACTCTGGACATGTCAAAAGATTCAACTGAACATTTTGTGCTTAGAATTTCGTACTCTGATCTTGCCCTGCACAAAGCTGGTGATATCCTCGCTGGAGTCAAAAACCGACAGAGTCCTCATGATATTTTGCTGCAGCCAATCCCAGTGCTGGAATATCTCGTCTTTCGTGACGCCTGACACAACAGAAGGAAAGAAGGAAATAGCTTACCAACGACATGCTACGATTTTCTTTACTGAATTCCAAAGTTGAAATTCAGCAAAAGTGGAATGAGATTAGAAGCATATACCGCATGCTATGGACCAATACACTTGTGAATCCGGCGTGTGGTGCAGTATGCGGTAAGGAGCAACTTTGGATGTGGAGTCCAGGACTGTGTCCAGCGTTCCCACAAGGAGACCTGCAACACACAGCGCAATGAGATTTTGTAACCAACATTATATGAAGTTTTCATGCATTTTCTGCAACAAACGACAATCACAGCTGCACTCTCTTTAATGCGATCTTATTTTTGATAACCATTATTAAATTAAATTACTCATACATGACTGGGAGGCAGATTGTGCCTCTAAACACAAGCGAACAGGGTATAGAATATGATTGTGCACTCGATGTCAGAGATACACAAGGACCACATTTGGTACTTTTAGGCTTCTCTCTCACATGACCTCCATTAATAATTAACAAGTAGACAGACAGACTGCAGATTTTTCTTGCTGCCGTGGGTAAATGACTTCTCAGCATGTTCCAGCTGCAGTTGAGGAATTCCAAGTGTCCCGAAACATTATGCATCATCATGCTCACATTGGGAGGCAGCAAAGGTCATCAGAATAGACATGCTGAAAGATGCTTGAGACACGAAAGGCTCTCAAGTTGCAGAGGCTTTCCGCTGCAGCATTCAACTGTCGCGCTTACATCGGTTAGTGGCTAAACACTGTTATCATTAAAACAGGCAGATGGCATTTATTTGCCTTCATGGAACACACCATTATTATAATTAATACTACTCCAAAAACAGATGTGCTATAGACACATAAATGTATCTGATTAAAAACTTGCTGTTGAGCAGAGTTATTTGTTATTTATTTACAGACTGGCCAGAATGATCAAATATTTGAGCCTATTATGCTTTTTCACGTGGGAAACATAGTTAAGTTAAAAACATTTATTGTGACTGATTTTGCCTCTGTTATATGCAGGAGTAATTTTTTAATTGAGTAATAAAGTGAAAGTACTTGAGTACAATTTTTGGCTCCGACCAACCAGTGGTTTGAAAACGCTGTACCCCATTATGATGAACTTACACGTCATTTCTTGCTTAACCAATGTCAAATATATGCTTCATTCTCGGAGATGGTGTACAATCAGGCTTTTCGTCTCGAATTATTGAGGCTAACCTGAAGCATAGCTACAGGCCAGCCAGCAAGAAATGAATAAACAGAGGATTCCTCACCTGCACTTTGCTCCAAGCAAACCATCAGGCAAGTATATGCTAGAACAATTTAGACTTTGACAGACAGAACAATGTTAACAGAAGCCATCTGTTCATTATTTGTCTTTAAACCTGTTACAGTGCATTTGTAGCAGTATGCTATTGTATACAGTAGCAAACTGTCGTTTCTTTCTCAGCAGACAAATAGGAGAGGGGAAAAAAGAAAAGCTATGGTCATTCGTGACTCGCGAGCCCAATAGCAACTTGGTATCTGAAAACACAACAGCTGTCAAACATCATACGGGGGGGTGAAAGGATACCCGTGAACATTACCTGTCAAGCCGCCTCCACCCTCACCGTACCCTCGCCTCCTTTGAAGCACGAAATACTCATTATCCTTCTCGGTGACCCACAGTTTAAAGGCGTTTTTCAGCAGGATCTCTTCGGGTTTGAGCCACATGTTGCGAAACGTCAGCGATCGCCTCCAAATCCTCCTGTCATGCCACGGTTACCTCCAGCGGAGCACACACATCAAACCCGTTGAATATTTGTTTGTGTCCGCTGCCCGGATGCCTCCCTTCCCACGTAGACAAGAAATGTTGCCAGCCGCAAAGCATTTTGGGATTGTAGTTTTTCAGTGGGGGGCGGTGCCAGTACTGTATCTACTGTACTGTATGCATAAACATTTGTTATAAAAGATGCATGGTTCAGTCGAGTTATAAAAATTGCATAAATGTAGCGTTTTTGTTGATGAATGAATGTGCAATGCAAACCCTACTTATTTATTCACATTGAAAAATTGTATGCTTAGTAGTGTATTCAAATTAGTCACATTGCAGCAATAAAGATTTGCCCAATTTTCAAGAAAATTATGGTTCCATTTTCTAGCGCACTTCAGAGATATAGGGCATTGGGCCTAGCCGAGCCGACTTGGGGTGAAAAACTGGCAAGCTCACAGGACTTACAGAGACAGACAAACATTCATACTGTCACTAAATGGGAGGCAGCCAAGAGCGCCACTGCACCATCAGTGCATAGTCAACTGTACCTAAAAGTATGTTGTTATGCAAAAATAACATCTCAGTATTCTGTGCACGGTCCATCATAATCCATGGGTTACATGGCGATTGTGAGACTTTTTTGTCTGAAAATGAAGCCAATAACTTCAATTGATACATTTCATAGGAATTTAATACCGTGTTTTAATCAAGTAGTGCCACCCATAAAGAGACTACTTTAAGCAATGCGGCGTGGCTTCGGAGCTGTGTTATTCAGTTATAAAAACATGTAAAAACTACAGAAGTTCATTTGTCGCGTGAATGACGTAAACTTAGTGCGACTCTCCCTGCTTCCATCCGTGGCAACTGCCAAGCGAGCGGGGAATTTGAACTAAGGCGCTCTTGTTTGCGTCCCCCTCCTAGCAATTACGACACGACCCTGAGATTGATTAGTGGTAGGACCAACTTAGAATGATTTTCTTCAAATATTCGTTGAACTTTTGTTAATTGTTCAATTTTTAGAGTGACGTAATCAAAGAGCACCAGCGTTAAATTGTTAGCCACTTCGCTATCCGGGGCCATGTAACTTTGTTCGCAAATTTACCAAATGAATAAATAATAAAAAAGAATATTATTTTTATATTTTGTGGTTGTAATAAGATAAGTTATATAGTGGTTTGTCATAAAATTGTGCTCGCTTACGGCGGCACAGGAAGACAGCGGACAGTTAGCTCAAGTGAGCTAGTTTAAAAACTGCTGTATACAACTTGCTGGATTAGTTTTCCACGATGGATGATACCTCATCGACCTCGTCTGGTATTCCTCGTCCGTCTTTCCTACGGAGGACAATGGAGCAATTATCAACCAGGCAACAACTAAAATTAACTGTGGAAGAAGAGGAGGCGGCTAGTGTCGCAGTCATCGCCCTTCAGCGCTACCTGTGCGACCAAAATGAAGGACAGTCGAGTGACAGCTACAGCTACGACGTGATTGTCACCGACGGAGTGTGGCGAGCCAAATGCCTCCTTCACCCAAGTCTAAATAACTTGGTTCTCACCAACAGCCTGAGGACGGGCTCGGACATCATCATCACGCAGTGCTCGTTTGTTTACAACGAACGCAGACTGGGTCACGGCTATATCAGCATTGAGAAGTTAAGGTGTGACTCGGGTAAATCCGTCCTGCTGGCTCACATTCGGGATGTGAGCACGCTGCCCGTGCTGGTCAAAGGCGGTATGGAGAGGAGCACTTTGCTCCGCAGCGACGTGCCACTTCAGCTGAGCCGCAAACACTACTTGTCTCTGTGGAATAATGAGTATCCAGAAGGGGACGTGTGGACCTCGTCGTTTTCTTCGCGTGAGACAGTGCTGGACGGTGAGATGCTGCGTTCATTGTCATGCTGCTCTCACACCTGCCTGTAGGAGCGCATCCATCATTTTAGGAATAGGGGAGACACATCAGAATCAGAATGCCCTTTATTGTCTATTACACTAAGTGCGCAGAAAAGCTGATGTTTTTGATTAAAAAAGCATGTTACATGTTTAAAGGAATTCAATTGTTTTATATTGTCTTAATGTTCCCCGATGTCCTCCTGCCCAACAGTGAACATGATCTCTCTTATTGATAAGATGGAGTCAGCATTCAGACGCACATGCAAACCCGGTCCTCTCCTCGTGAAGATACTGCAGAAATCCAGATTGAGATATTATGGCAAGCTCGGATCCAAGATTGATTTCCCTTACCAGGTGAGTAGAACCTACTCAAGCAGTGGTTCACAAACTGGGGTCCCTAGACCACCAGGGGTCACTGAAATAATTTCTATGTCCTATCCTCTTTAAAAATCACTGTAAACCATCTGCTCTCTGTAAGCAGCAATGTTCTTAGTGGAAGCAGTCCACACCAAGTGGCAATAAAAGTTAAATATTGAATTGAATTCCCCTAAATTTAGTTAAATTCATTTATGTTGAACAGTTTATGACTATTTAGGTTGAAATGTTAAAATAATAATCCACATATTAGTATTGCTACTACCTGGAGGGGGCTCTGGATCCAAAATGTTTGAGAATATGTCACCTCTGCTGTAATCCCTTCCCCATTTGACCTTTCTTTATTTTTTTTCAGGCATATTTTGAAGTTGCCGACCAGAGTGGCATCATGTCACTTGTGCTTTGGAATGAGCTCTGTCCGCAGTTTTATAACTTGCTCAACGTTGGAACGGTGTTGTACATCCAAAATTATGCTCTGAAGCAGAGTTATTCAAATCGCTCCCGCCCACAAATGGACCATTATGGAATCAAGAATTTTACCTCAATTGGTATGTTTTCCATCACATTTAAACTCGTGAACAATTGATTGAGTGTCTGTGTGTGCGTGTGTGTGTGCGTAGAGTTTCATTTGTTGACCTTCAAGCACTGGTTCCCTACCAAGGGTGTACTGACATTAGAAAGATTTTGAAAAAATGTTTTTCCATCCATCACGATCATAGAAAAGTCATAGTGCAGCTGCTGGCATGTGTGATCTCATTTGTAACTTTTATGTCTCAGAAATTTGCCTGAACGCTCACAACCCATCTTCTATTATCACCGTGGTGCCACCGAAGAATGTTCAGCCTCAATGGTCATTGCCTGATGTGTCCTATCGCTTTGCCACCAGGTGATTTAAACTCAAATCATTCAGTTGTCTTTACTTTGCACTTGATTTTGTGGTGGTTGTGCTAATGCAAAAAAAAGGCTTTTCTTCACCCAACATTTGTGTTGTTAACCATGATTCATTTCCCATTTCCATTTTCCCAGATCAGACGTTGAAACGTTTGCCAACAATTCTGTTTGCGACGTCATCGGTTTGGTGACATTTGTTGGTCGTGTTGAACGAATAAAGAGTAAAGGCAACACAGGTGAGACTTGCCAAGCTGACAAAAAAAAAAAAACACTTGGTCACATGGACGAACGCTCACGCTGTGGACACGCCCAGATGAATCGCATGAATTCAATTCAACTTCACACATAAGGGATTCTCAATTTACAATGCGGTTCTGTTCTTATGGCGGTGGTGTAGCTCCAATTTATGCCCAATAACCTCATAACCTCCAAACCTTTGTATGTCAGGACCTTTGTAAACCAAAGATAGACTTGTTGTAGATTGACTTTTTTTTTTACTTTTATTGCAGGCCCTGAGAAGTACTGGTCGTTCCGCTGGGTGCATGCAATGGATGGTACATCGGAACATCCTTTTGTCTTGGAATTGTTTTCCTCCTCCCAGTCAGAAATCTTTGGCAGTATATCGCCAAGTAAGGCTCCTCCTATAAAACGTCTGCCGACTGTTAGAGCAAATCTCCATCTCTGTTTGTTAAACACATGTTCTTCTCTCTCTCTCTCTCTCTTTCTCTCTCTATCTCTCTCTCTCTCTCTCTCTCTAAGTGACTTACCTGGTGTGCACTCAGATGCGGGTGTGCCAAGTGGAAGGCTCCCTGCCTTACCTCACCAGTAGCTGCGAGACAGAGATGTTCATTACCGGTGAGAACTGCACACATCTTAAATGCAGGGAAGGATGAGTGATTCAGTGCAGTTTGAACTTTGCCCTAACAGGCTACCACAAGGGTCAACCATACAAGAATGACCGCACAGTGCAGAGCCTCATGCAGCGGAACAAGTCTCTCAAAGACAACCAGGTCCTCCAGAAGACGGCGTTTGGTGGCCATTATTGTTACCCTCATGCCCCGCGCACATTCACCCAGCCAGTGGCGGGGACCTCAGGTGAAGTTACTGGTGTCTTTATATCATTTATTTTGTTTCCAAATTCCAAAATATTTTATGAAAACAAATCAAATGAATGAAGGCACCATCAGGTGTGCTTGGGTGCTGTGATATATTGGAGGAATCCCTAAATAAAAATAGATTTAGATTAGAAATGAGAAATTTGCAAGTGGCATATCTTTATGCTTCTGTGTTTGGACCAGACAGAAAAAAACAGTACTTTGAAAATTAAGTCAAGCTACTAACAATAGAATTTTTTTTTAATTTATCAAACTTAACTATCTTCCGACATGATTCTTGGTGGTTGCCCGTCGTCACTTTTGTCTGATTAAATGTTCACGCGACAGGACAAGTTCCACTTGTCGCTGCTTCTGACTTGAAGAAGGAGTTGGAGTCCCTGCAGTACAGAGAACATAAAAAGCTTGCCATTCAAGGACAGATCATGGCTGTGAGATATGTGGAAAAGTCAAGTGCGACTGAGCCACAAGGCCTTGGGGCCAACGAGGTTTCACATGTTTCTTCAAATTGCCCTGCAGCAATGACATTTCAATTGATGAGAGAAATATTTCTCCTGCAGGTGCCAGGTGTGTCCTCGGGTGACCGAGCCGTGTCAGATGTGTGTGATGCAACTTTGTTACTCAATTCTGCATCTGCCTCATCAAAACAAACATTTGAGAAAAGGAAAAGGACGATAAAGACAAGGTGTGATATTTGCTCCCCTAATCGCAAAACACGCACCGGCAGCGCTCACAGAACGCCACAGGAAGCACGACACTTTCAGGCCTTCCTAATAATACAATCACTTGCGCTTTTCATTTTCTTGGCAGCCGTACTGCGGGCTCATTTAGAGCGCAAAAGAAAAAGTTATGTCTGTAAGAACATGTCACACAGAGAAAGCATTTTGTACGTGAGCATGAACCAAGCTTCCACTGTACACATTTAGTTTTAAATCAATAAGGCTCTTGCTGCTTACTCAATAAATTTACATATGCTAGAAAAAAACTTATAAATTAATTTGTAGTTGATTCAAAGTGAAACCCGTCTTCAGACTACAGAAACACTCAGGAAAATATTTTGCAGAGACTTAATTCTTACTTCACGTCATGTCATCGTCAGCACCGCTTATCCTGTACACGGTCGCGGGGGGGATTTATTAAAATCATTTCAATTGTGTCTTATGTATGCGGTTCGGCACTCCTGTAAATCGTGGTGTATTCGCCGCTGTATTCTAATTTCTTGAGAGAATTAAGTTGGGGATGTTCTTTGCTATGAAATATCATCCAAATTATTGAAAAAGAAAAACATATTCCACTATGTAGCAAATCATATTTTTTTTAATTGAACTACTGTATGAAATACATTTTCCACAATTTTATACTTTATTAAGGTGCACCTGTAAATGTGAACAATAGTGGTCAAAGTATTCAATTAATTAAGGTGGCATATTTTTTTTTTCTCCCAGAAATATAGACCAGAGTTCAGTGAGTAGCGTTCCGGCAAAACGGTAAGAATGATGTTGCTCATATCGTTGCTATCCACTTGAACCGCGCTCAGTTGAGACGTCTGTTTCTACAGAGGAGCCAGGAATACCGAAGTAGAACGAGGGATGCAGCAGCCGGAGGATGACAGCGACTCAGAGTCACAGGAACCGAGTCTGCAACCCCAAAATGAAGGTTGAATTGTAAACTGTGAACCTACTTTATCCTGATACACATTCTTTGATCTGCTTGAACATGAGCTTTTTCCCACCAGGCCACAATCGGCTATCCTGGGAGAGCACCAGTTGGTCAAGGCAGCAGCAAGAAGTGTCTCTGCATTTGCATCACGGCGCTCTTCATCAGGACAGCATTTCTCAAAGGTTCACTTTAGATGACAAGAACGCCCTCATACGCTGGAGCAACCTTCATCCCGTCCGTTGGACACCGGAGCAGTCAGCCGACGCACTCCCAACCGCCGTTTGCCCAGGATACTACCAGGTTACCATTCTTGGTAAGACTATTGAGTTTCAATTCTCAGATGTAGGATGCAATCCGATGTGCCGTCAATTATTCCTAAACACAACACCATTGAACATGCAGCCACTCACGATTATAATTCAATGCCTGCCTGAAACTAGGCAAGGCAGCACTGTGGCATAACGGTGAACTTTTCTCCTTGAATGTCAGGTCTGTGGTTAGAAAATGATTCAGATGGAAAACCTAGTGAAGTTTTCTGACGGCGGATTAAACAAACAGACCTTTAGTCAGGCATGGTTGAGTCATCAGGGAGTCACCACAAAATGACTATATCATGAACTTCATTTTTTTTTAACATGTACTTATTTTGAATTAATACATATGATTTACATTTATTTTTAAAAATATGTTTCGACAGGCATAAACAAGCAAATGGCTGTCGACGCAGCATTTTTACCGATCGTGCTTGCCGGCGACCATAGAGCCGTCGGTCTTCCTCTGGGTCGTCATGACAACACCATGCTGTCTTGTCTCTCTTCTGGTTTCATCTGCCCTCTGAGCAATGTCCCCTCGGGCCACAGTGGGGCGTCACACAACAGACCAGGTAAAATTCACCCTGCGCCGCCACTACCAAGTTATTTAGCATCGCGATGACACCTAATATTTGGTCACCCAGCGGAGATCATGGCGACCGCTGGCGAGCTGGAGGGCACACATTTGGTGTGTGTCCTGGACATTTGTCACCTTGGTGGAGAGGAGGTGGAGGTACTGATTAGCAAAGTGTACAAAGTGAGTGAAGTTTCGGTTGCGTAAGCGGGTTAAAACAAGGCGCTGTTCTACACACATCACATCTAAAGACACACATGAACAACTTTTTTTTTTAAGTTGCGATTGGTTACTTGTCAGCGGAAATTTATTTAAATATTGCCAGCAGCACTTTTGAATCGTCTAATAGATTTCCCTGCCTCTAAATCTTTGCTGTTGCTTTTTACTTTTAAACTGACATATTTCGTTAACGTCAAATTAAGCTTCAAAATAAACTCAACCCTGTCTCTCTCACAAACACACAACAGAATGCCAATCCTCAATGTGATTGTAACCTCAACCTGATAAGATAATTAAATAAATTCAAAGCATAATAGTGTTATAACGTCGCGGCTGGCAACTTTAGAGGTCAACAACATCCCATTTTGTTTTGCGTTCACAATCACAATGCATACTGTATGTTTGAAAATATTTATTTCACAATAACCAGGTTGATTTATAAATAATTCAATAGAACATATTTAATATCAAGATATTTTAGGCTGTAAACTTAATTTGTTATATTTTAAACAAAATTAACAATGTTTTTTTAAAGCTTATTTCAATAGAAAATACAGGAGGAGTAAAGTACATACAAGCAACTGTGCAACACCAACACAAGAAAGCCTCACCTCCACTAATAAGACACTTGATTATCTGTTACAAAATTACTTTAATTTTAAAATCATGTAACATACATATGTATTCTATTGGACATAGAAAATAAACTATCTCATCTACAATATATTCACTGTGTTTTCTGCACTGAAATGGCAGCAATGGCTGTGTGCAGGTTAGTGTTCCTCAGCTTCTGGCCTTCATTTTCTCTCGTACAAATGGAAAGTGTCACTTGAAAAATCATGTGAAAACCTTAAAAAAAAAAAAAAAAACATTGACACTTCATAGAAAAAGCCCATGAATCTGAAAGCGAAGGGATGGATTTTAAAACCGAAGTCATTTAGAGCCGAATATTCACACCATTTGAACATTTGCATCCAGATATCCGGTGGGGAAACGGGCATTTTCATCTCACAACGCCGATTCATACGAAGGTTTAGCTTCACTGCGTCGACTCTTACGTGAGTCAGTCACAAGTTAGATGTTATATTTAATATGAACGCAAGGCAAATATTTGGACTGAAAGGTCCACATGTTGCAGACCTCATCTGCTAAGTAGACACTCCAACTCCCCATCACCTGCTTCTCCATGATGGATGAGCAACAGCTTCTTAGCGAATGTCATGACGCCAAATGACAAACGTATCAGTTTATAACATGGCACTGCTTAGCTTCAAAACCAGAAAGTCATGGGTCAACCACGGGATGGCGAAAGCGCCACGAGCCATCAAAAACAAAAGGTTGCACCACATTCCCAAGTCTCCAAGCTGTAATCATTGTCAACTAAATAATTGAGTTCTCTCCCCGGAGGAATGTCAGGGTAACTAAAAAAATATAATTTACACAGTACCATTCGTGGCGTAATATACACATCTTTATACACTCGTAGCGAAACATTGTAAATATACAGCATAAATTAACATTCTCATAGGGACATTGCACATAGTCAAAGAGTAGCTACTGGGCCTGTTTTCTTCCTCTGTGGTGCTCAACCGCCGCAAACCAATACATGTACTCAAATGGAAACCATGACAATTTGAGGGAGAAGCTGACAGGCGGTTGAGCGTGCTGCAAAGAGGCTTCCTTCAACAAAAAGTGATTGAAAGACTTGTGAGTGATTAGAAAGAGCAGTTCCATTTTCAGGTCATTAGCAGCTGTTCATCTCTGCGGCATCTCTCTGATACGCTGCCTTTGTGCATGTAGGCTCACTCGTCTGTCTATATTTTATTTTGCCACCCGTGACTGACAAGTTACGCTTGCGTAATCTAATGAGATCCCATACAGGAGCTCGAGCAAAGAGCGTGCCTTTACAAAGTTAGTGACCAGTTAAGTGCCGCACAAACATACTGGTATCGCAACTATCGCCATTTACATTCACACCTCGCGATCATTTCAAGTTTCAATGAACTGTGTACTCATGAGTAATACAGCATGACTATCTTTGTAAAGGCACACTTTTGATATCCTAATTGATTGGAGTGAACAGTTCAATTTACCAACATACGTTTGTTTATTTGCGGTAATTCTTGAATATCAGAGCTTGGCTTCGTAGTAAAATCCATCAGTATGTCGCAGCGTATACTTCATAACCCAAATGTTTTTAGACAGCACATCGGTGAGTGGATTTTATTAATGACTTCCAATAAGGTGGGTGTAAGACTTTAAGACCAGTGGTGACCCATCATTTCCTACATGAACATTAACATGAATCATAATCTCAACATATAAAACTTCTTTCTTCAGTTGTTTTACAATAAATGTGTTTAGCAAATAAATTATTGAATAAAATAATGATATCATTCCTGCAAGTGCTTCAATTGATTGGTGGAGAGGGGGGGTGGGCAAGTTAAGGTTGAAAAAGGCATCCGATATACATATATCTATATATATTTAATCTCCAATACAAATGTATATTATTTTCAATCTACTGTGGGCAAAAAAATATAAATTACGATCATTGAAAATACACTTTGTATTCCAAATGGCCCTGAGCAGGATTTTTAAAGCCGTAGTCAGACACAACATTGGAACTGCACCATGGTACGAGTAGCATGGTTTCAAAGGCACAAGAGACAACCCACCCTCCTCCGTTTAATTGTTTACCAAGCGAGGTGTGTTGCTGCGGGGCTCACCAGAGGTGTCGTGCCAAGAAACGGCTGTTAAAGAAGCCCTTCTTCATTCAAACAAAATCTGGATGCGTGTTTGTAGGATTTCCACAAACATACCCTCGGGGTGTGACATCCAACTCATCTAAAAAGAAAATGAAAACAATGCTCGGGATTTCACTAGAGAGGAAATAATGTCTCTGTGAAGCCACTCGTTCGAGGGAACATTTAATATTAAATGTAGAGGCAAAAATAAATACTGTATCCTACTCTTGGGTGGGGCATGGTACCAAAAGTGCAAACAGACACTTGCGAAATTAAAGTGGCGTCCTCGTGACAGCGGAGATAAATTCACTTGTTTCAATGACAACTGAGCGTGTCGCAGGCTGGTGATGAAAGGCCCCGCCTCTCATCATCAACATTCCTCAGGTCCACTTCCCGTCGTCGTTTCACTCCGGCTCGTCCTCGCGGAGGCGAGCGGCTTCACATCAAATGTTCAGGCCGCTCGCATCAGTTTTCCTGCCTCGATGCAAATTTCCACTTCCCACGACGGCAACGGGCCGCTTAGCTCAGCACTCTCGCACGTTCCGCCGTGCTACCGCGTTAGCATATTCCGAAAGTCTGAAACATTAGCATTCTGGTTTTGGGAATGTTGGTATTGTCTTTGTTGTGGCTGTTGCTGTTGTGTTTGCGGCGCGGGCTGCTGCTGGATGTATCCCACAGTGCCTTGCTGTGGGATGTTGGCGGTGTGTAAGAATGCTGGAGTCGATCCACTGTGCACGAGTCCTTGAGTCATCTGCAAAACACAGAACACAAATTCACTTCGGTTAGCGAACATTTCATTAAAAAAAAAAATCATAAAATTGAATTCTTCATTTTGATTATATTCGAAATAGTAGATATTATATTCGAAAATGATATATATATTAATCATTTTCATGGAGGGAAAAAAAGGGAAATTTTTTGCACAAGAAACTTTTGACTGGTAGTGTTTGCTATTTCATACTTTTAACAACTGTATATATTTAGTTCATTCATACGAACAATTCATTATACTGCTCTCACAGCAGCCGCTTCTTTAGCTGCACAGTTTCATGCGCTCCATTTGAGAAGCAGTATAAAAAAAAATCTGCCTTTTGAATCATAATAATGCTCATTTTATATTGACACCATCAAAAATGTTTTAGCGGTTAGTAAAGGTCGAATAACTTACTCTTATATGTGCTTGTATATTATCATACTTCACGGTATGTATAAAAAAAAAAAAAAACACAACCGGCAGAATGAACATTACTAATAAATAAATCCAATGCAAACGTATCGACTTTTCTCATTTAATTGAAATGATTCAATTTAAACGACTTAAACGAAAATGCGGCTCTTCTGCTGACCAGCCTCCTGACATTGTTGCTATGGTAACACGAGAGCAGCTTTAAGCAAATGCAAAGCCACAATAAGATTAGGCGACACATCAATAACGGTGTTAAGATGGCTGAGAACGTCACACCTGAAAGAACTGCTGGGGCTGCTGCAGATGCAGGGAGTGCTGGGAGGCCTGTGGCTGAGCCTGATAGCTTTGCTGCGACTGGTGCGAGATGAAGCTGTTGTGTGGGATCATGATGGGCGACGTGAACACCTGAGAGGGCACAAGCACGGCGTTGCAGTTGACCTGTTGCATGGGGAACGAGGGCGCGATGATCTGCTGCTCTAGCGTGTATCTGGAGGGAGGGAACAGTCAACGGGTCAGACACAGGACGGCGGGGGGGCGAGGGAGGGGGGGGGGTGGTCCAAGTTGTGACTGGGAAAAATGCTCACATCGTTTGGGGGATGCCCATGTTGCACTGCTGGGAGGACTGCGTGGACCCACCGCTCGTTGGGACCAGTGTCTGCATTGGCTGGTTCAGGAGCATCCTGTGGGATGTCATCAGAGTTTAGATTCTCTTTGGGATTGATATGTTACAGCAAAACAATTTAGCGATGAAATCGTTTAGTTGCCCAACACAAATTGACATAGATACCATATTTTTTGGGGACTATAAATTCAATACAATACACCTTACTGTACTTGACTTCATTATTTATAGTTTGCGTTGATGTGACAGGTGTGCGTAATGACACTGAGACCTTTGACTACACCATTGAAGTAAGCTAAACGAGTCAAAAAAATTAAATACTTTAAACACTCTTTGAAATACTTTTGATACTTAACTCATTTACTCCCATTGACGGCTAAAGACGTCAAAGATCCAACTCATTTGATACAGCCCCGTCCTCGAGTATATCTCAATGCGACGATTGACTCTTACCGGAGTTGTCCGTCTTGGCTTAAGTCATTGTCCGTGTGTCTTTGGTTTGTGTCGTGTAGAGGCCTCGTGTTGGTCTGTGAGAACATCATGGGGTTGCTGTAGAAGGGCATGGTCAGACTCGTGTTGGTCTGCACGGGCAAACTCACTGACGGCACCTGGCCGCTCCGAGATATCCTCTGTGGGACCTTTAGAATATTGTCAGATTCATTGAAAAAAAATCAAATAAAATCAGCAGAAGCAACCGTGAAATATATTGAAAGAGAAATTGTAGCGCTTGTATGTTCGTCATTTTCTTGTTGGCCGTACCTGTGGCGAGGGAGAGGTGTTCTCTCTCAGAAGCGAGTGAGGGGACGAACTGTGGGCGCCGCAGGACGGCGGTTTCGGGTGGCCTGAGAGCTGCCTGATGACCCCCGATTGGCTTTGCGAGGCCGGCCTGCCTGGGCCTTGCTGCTGCAGCTGCTGCGGTTGCTGCGGCTGTTGTCCAATTTCGTTGTGTATCGGCTGTTGTAGCAACATCTACACATCGCATTTGAGAACATGTCAGTCTTCACTCATAGGAACATGTTTTCTTAACACGTGAGTCATAAAGGAAGTAAATGATTGTTACACAAATGTTGGCGTATGTGGGTCATTTGTTTTGCATGCCACCTCTTGGTGGGGCCATTTCCCCGGTTACTGTGGGAGGTTCGCCAGCAGAAGGCTTACTGCCGACGACGGTGACTAATTAAGCCAGATGACATGCGCACTCATCAGCCTCAGCATTTGGTGCACCTGCACAATGCTTTCTTTTGATTCTTTCATACTCAGCAGTGTTTATTAGTGTGTTTTTCTTTTTGTGTGTTTACATCATTTAAAGTCTTGCTATGAAGGAGAGCATTCAATCATAATGAGCATCATTAAAAATGAATCCTAGTCTAAAACTAAGAACAATTATCTTTTTAATGCAGACATTAGTCTCCAAGTGTACCTAATATAATGGCCAGTGAGGGGCTCATGATTTTAAGGGGAACATTTTTGGGCAATAAATTGGATGATTTAGGGTATGTGATACAATCTGCATGATATAGAAACACAAACATGGCTTTGTTGTGTCATAAACAGACATGCATCAGGTTTAAATGTTTTGATTAATTTACAACTTTCATCACGTTCTTTCTTTTAAATCACATAACGTGGAAAGAAAATATATATATATTACCATCCTACAAGAATGCCATGGCTGTCAAAATTAAAGTGATTCATTTAAAAAAAAAATTGAACTGAGTTAAATATTTAACAACAACCAAGTAACTAACTAAATATTTAACGCAGTTCGATTTACGTCAAAATTAATTTGCATACTTTGCAAATATTTGACCACATTAGCTGTCCATCTTTAGCACATCTTCTCAGAACAAAATACCATGCTTAAGTTACCACTGGGCCTTGCTAACCAACAATTTTGAGAAATATTTCCAAGAAAAATGCCATTATCTACGTTTAGATCGTATTCAAGAATCAAAGTAAGAATTAAATATACATCATAATTGGTGATTTTGCATTAATTATTCAAGTAAATGACTACTAAAAGCTTCACAAAAATATTAGTAGAAAAAATGTGATTAATCGCAATTAATCATGAACATTTTTTGTGATTCATTTTAAAATGTAATCACTTGACAGCACTAGTTTATACATGTCAATCTACTTCCACTATTTGGCTGTTCATTTCTACGGAACACTACTCAACTCGATACACGCTGAAGGCTGACGCGCTCTCGGGTGTCGAGCTTTAGTGTCCGGAGTTGGTTACCTGAAGATTAGCGAGGTGAAGCTTCTCCTTGATGTCATGCAGCTCCTGCTGCTGCGTCTTTATGTCGGCCTGCAGGATACGTGTCCTTTCCTCCAATTGCTCCTTCAGCTGGTTCATGACACCCAGCTGAGGCTGCTGCAGCTGTAACATGGACGACTGCTGCTGCGTTTGCTGTTGCTGCAAACATAACAGTTCACGTCGATTCCAGAAAGTGGTCAATGACGAATATTGTGCAGAAAAAAAACGAGTGAGTCAACTCTCATGCTTTGAGACAAACGGCTGAAAGTTTCAAAGCTGCAATTACAGCAGATGCTAATCTAAAAAATGTGCCAGCTGTCGTCTGACTTGTGCACTTAATCCTATAACCTGGAGGCAACGTACACAGTTGAGAGGAAGCGCTCTGAGCACTAGCGCTGCATACAAACAAAAGAGAGGAAGACAAATGACAGGAAGGGAAGTCTAAACACTAACCATCGCTGTGTTCTTGCTGCATGGAGGAGAAAGGGGGAGGCTCATTTGGGGCACCAGCTCAAAGGAATTTTGTCTTTGGATCGAATTCTACAAGGTGAAAAAGATACAAGTTTTAGGAATTCGACCATTCCAAATATTGTGTTGAATTTGTACAGTTGTTTCCCACTCCGCCATTATCTCCAAACACACACGCACACACACAGCCTATGTATAAACTCACCTTTGAACGCCCAACTTGTAGTCTGGCAGGCGTCCTCTCGGTCCCAATCGAAGTTGACTGCCACGACGGCGTGCAGGTCTCCGTGTACGAGTTTGCCGCTGCACAGAAGCAAAATGACACTTTTGTAAACAATTGGCACTGAGGAAACGTAGTCCTCCTCACAGATGCACTTGCTTGAAATGTTTTATTGATCATTGCAGTATTCCTGTATCATGATACAAAAATATTGTAATATAATTGATGTTGTGTAATTTTCTTCCAGTATATAACTTGCGAATAATGACAATTATGGTAAAATATTTTGAGCCACCCAAATGATGATTGCATAAGGCGTCATGGTGTTGATAGTGCAGTTTTGTTTTGTTTTTTGCAAAATATCATGATCTTGTATAACAAGTAATTAATAATTCTCAAATGTAATTTGTGGTGCATTTCATTCAACTGAAGGCTTCCTCCCATTTGTGAAGTCTCAACGTTTGTTCCCGTGATTGAGGGTCAATCCCATTTCCCAAGGTTCGCTTTTAAGTGTCAAGCCAGTGTAGAACAGTGCAGCTATTTTGTTTCGGTGATGCTTCTAAACGTTGCATTTTTAATTATGTGAAGCACCTTGTATATGAAACTGTCAGAGAAGAAACATAGAAATAAAGCTGCCTGGCCTTGCCTTAAACCTAAACGAGTTCTCACTATCGTGCTTCTCATTATCTCCTCTCAGTCTGCACCAAATGTATTACACATCGCACTTTAGCTGAGAAGAACAGGAATTGGGTTTCCTTCAGTTTTTTTTAAAAATTTTTTTAACAATACTGCTGAGTCACCAGGTCTTGGCTGACACCTCATTTTGCCTCGGATGCAAAACCCACAGACTGTGACGCAAGTTAGACACTTCTCAATGGAGCAACGCTAACTGGGTGGATTATTTACCGTTTGATTAACATAAATTGCTTTTTAGGAGTGCTACTGTGACTTGTTCACAAATGCGCAGAAGGAGGAATTGTTTAGTGTTTGTGCCCCTGGTGGGTGGAGAAGCAGCTGGAGTCTGAGCGAGTCGAGGCTAAAATAAACAAGGTTTGTTAACGTATGCGATAGAGACTATTTAATCGTAAAAACAGCATATGAGGAAGGAATTTTTCTAAAGGTGTAATTAACAGCAAGTTCCACGGAGGAAATGTTTTCTTCTTGCTGGGGGGGGGGGCGTACCAGTGTTGATATGAGTGACAAGCACCATATTTGGGTTTGGTTGATTGTAACATACGAGGCCACCTCCTGGTTCATGGAGGACGGGTTGTGATGGGTCGGCAAAATCTTGGATTCTGGAGCAGTTTTTAATGGCCGCCATATTCTGATTGTTCATCCATCCATTTTTTTTTAACGGAAATTAGTAAATTATTTCATGTAACAAAAAACGAATGGAGCACGACATTAGTGTTAGTTTAGCCGTATATTTTTTTAGCATGCGAATTACGGACCATACAAACAAACAGCAATTAAAATACTTTGGTCGAGGCAAATCGATGCTTACGGTACGTGTCCTACGTGTCTCTTATGTGCCCTGTGATTAATTGCCTGCGGGCTGTCGTCTACCTCCCACCCAAAGTCATTTGGAATAAGCTCCATCTCACCCGTAACCAGAAAGATAACACGCGTTATTAAAAAAAAAAAATTGGGTGGATGGGTGGCCGGATTATCAAGCAGCGTTCCAGTTTTCTAAACAGCTGATAGTGAACATGGAATCCTGGAGCCAAACATGAGCCTCATCTGGTTTGATGTCAACCTATTGTGTGAGTTGGCACTTTGGAGAGCAGAGGATGACTCACATGCAGAGTCTGACAGCGCTGTGTGGGAGGACTTCCGAGAGCTGTGGGAGGATACCGAACGTGCACCGCTGTTTCTGTCCAGCGGCGGGTCCAGCGTGGAGCACATGTCCAAATAGAGCTCCTGGGCCTAAAACGTACCCAACAAGGGGGGTTCAACTCGCAGATTTCGCAGTTATCAGATAGAGAAATTTCTGGATATTTACCTTCACAGAAGAGGGAGCTATCTCAGGAGGAGAAAGCTCCTCAAGGCCAAACGCTCGCCTCCTTTCCGCTCGTACTTCAGCATAACTGAATCACAAGAAGATGTGTAGATTAGTCACAGCGCTCCTGCAGGAAGACGCATGCCTCATAGGCATCTTTAATCCCACGACAACAAAAGAGGGTAGGCGTCCTTCTCGTGGGCTAGCAACAACAGACCAAATAATCTCACCTGACAACGGTGTGAGTACACACGATGAACTCCGGTTTGGAGTTCCATTGGTGATAAGTAATGTAGTAGTGCGTCCGCAACCAAATCCACTGCTGACCCTTCGTCAGAAAGCGATAATAGCAGGATTTACCCTTTCCAAACTGCATTACTGGGAGGGGGAGAAAAAAAAACAGTCAAGAGAGCTGGCCTCTCCAATGGTTATTAGTTGATTAAAATATCACTTCCTACCAATAAATTTATGAAAGAGGAACATGGCTTAAAAAAAACAATAGAGAACATGCACCATTTCCTTCTGGCGCGTGGCTATTTATAAGAAGTGAAGTTTGGGTTCTTCCCATTCAATATTAGCGGACTGAAATGTCGATTATCGGGCTCAAGCTTCTTCTTGTGCATCCGTACAATGAATGCACTCGGATTTCCGCTGCAAGTTCCGAATGAAAGAAGCGTCAGTTTACTGGGTTACTTACATTGTTTATGACATTGCGCTATAAGCTCCAAGTCATCCACATGATAGTAATCATAGCCAGATGTTCCAAGAACTTCAAAGGGCAAATAGCCAATGATTGGAGAAGCTCTGCAAACAAATGAAAACAACAATGAGTGTGTTTCAAAAATGTTGATCTTTTTGGAATCACTGACGTTTACCTGTGATCTAAAAACAGAAACTTCCATTCGAGGCTGTGCCTGGATGTGAATTCATCACAAGGATCGTCCACGTTACACAAATCCTATAAGTAATGAAATAAAAAAGAAGAAAGAAAAGAACACAGGAGGGGGAAGTCACCTCAATGACTTCACAACAAGCAATGTTTACTCAAGCATCGGCGCAAGGCTGACGGTGAAAGGTTGTGAGCGCCACACACAAACAAACTGGTCCACATTGCTCGTCTTGTAATTCTCAACCACAAAAAGACTTTCATAGGCAACAACAGTCACAAAATGTAACGGATGTTCAAATAATTATTCTATTAATATTTTCAAATTGTAACCGGGCACCAAAACAGAAGCATCAATGTAAGTAAAAAAAATCTAAATTAAAAACCTCTGACTAAATGTTTGTATTAAAAGAAATGAATTGATCACGGGCACGTCTGAAGGTTTGTTCAAAAAAAGCCCCAGGCTGGTCTCATTGGTTAAATAACGCTGACGCCGGTGAATGCGCCGACAACAACTCACCTTGAGAAACTGCGGCGTGACTAATCGAACAGTCGCGATGAGGCAGACGTGCTCCTCCAGCGACGTCTGCAGGCTTCTCGGTAACGTCAGTTCAACCCCGTTGCAAGAGGATGTAGGCACTGCGCCAGAGAGAGAGATCGAACAGTCCGACTTGGGTCAAAGCCGCTCGATGGAGTGTGTTCGTCAGAACGGGTCGCGCTCACCATTGTTATGAAACTTGAAATCTCCCACAAACTTGACATACTCGTACACAGGCGCCTCTTTTGGATCCATGTTCCCTCTGGCAAGGTGACAGCAAAATTCCACATGCGCCTCACCTAAAAGCAACATTGTGAATTGAATTGAGTGTTGACGCAATGGAGAGTCCGAACAAATCAGCATTTAGCGTGTTTGGATGTGCAGCTGCTTAGCAAGGAACGCGACAATTACTTCAAATAGGAATGTTTACATTTCTGAATTTTAGGAAATGTTCAATTTATCATGAGCTTTGGTCAGTTTCAACTCATATAATGTATCACTGTAAATGTTTTGCTTGGAACGGCCCAAAGCCGTTCGGAACACCTTTTGATGTCCAAGCCACGCGGTTCTGTAACTGATTTCAGGCTGAGCTCGTCACATCTCTCTTTCTGTGAAAAACCCAAATAGTAATGCGGGATTAAGGTCAGAGCCTTGAGCCTGAGATAGTTCATTGCTGCGGGATTACCGTGTTAACATAACAGTGATTAAAAGTCTCAACTATGATACTAAGCATGTGACTATTATTAGCTAAAGGGCTAATTATAGACGCGCAAATCAGCAATCCAATAACGTACCGACCCAAATTCCACAACCTGCTATTTCTCCCATTTAAATAGATCCTCCAGACCCGACTGATCGGGCTGTATTTTTAACTTGTGCTGACCTGGTGAAGCGCACGCGAATGATCCCTGAACGGTGAGGGTGGCAGACAAAAGTGCAAAGAGGCGACTCACTGGTCAGGAAGTCGGCAGCAATGGGGTCAGTCATCAGCAGATGCGAAGATAGCAGCTTATACACCTCTCCGTGTTCCCGCTCCGGGAGGAAATTTAAGATATTTTGGTCCACCATATCTGACTGGTGCGATAGGATAGACACAGGGTGATCAGGCTTCCGTGAGTGAAAAGCGTGCTCTATTAGCTTGATGTCACACTTTGAGCAAGATTCGTGTTTTTGTTGTTTTTTTTCAAAGTATGTTCAGGGCCATTAAGCATCTGCGCCGTGAAGCACACCATCCTCTCAGCTTTCTAGCGTCCGGCTGCGTGCCAGCAGAGAGTATCGTCTGATATGTCTCAGGATTCATTGTTTCTTTTGTCCTTGGTTTCGTCTGTCCAACAAACCAGATTCTAGTCAAGAGAAGACTTTTTGGGTCAATTTTAATCCGGCATTCCTGTTCTTAAAAGTGTATTTAACTCATTTACTGCCATTGACGGCTAAAGACGTCAAATATCCATTTTTTTGATCTCTTCATTTCATGGTGTCTTCCACTAAAGATGACATCACATCATTGCCGCGCAGAATAAATAAACTGTCAGCGTCACATATGTCAACTTTATGCTTCATTTTTCAAGTGGGATTCAATTAACGTCAAATTTAAGGACAAAACTGTGAGTCCAAACAACTTCAGATTCACCGACGATTGTCCGTAGCCTGCGTCGGCTGGCATTTTGGGCTTTTAATGACGTATTGGTCAGATGTTTACAGATGAGCGTTCATATTGAAGACGTTTCGGGCACAAATCCGATTGATTTCAACGTACCAAATCGGCCCAGATCAGATTTGAAAAAAAAAAAAAAAATCGGAATTGTGAAATTGGGCAAATATTGAATAACGCAGACAAGAAGACGGCATCGGCTGTCTGCTTTTACACTCACCGGCAAATGTCCAATAAGCGAAGACACACTGTCCGACACGTATATGATGTTTCCATCTGTAGTTAACGCTATCAAGAACCCATCGAGCGCCTGTAAAATAAGAACAAGAGAGTCGTTCAAGAGCCAATTTGGTGACGGACAACATCTGCTCATGAAGTGCTGGCGAGCTGATGCAAAGACGGTGCCCGCTTTTCTAAATTGAAATCCTGCCGCCAGTGTAGCGCATCTTCTTGCTTTGTTTACCTCGAGCATGAGCTGGGTGAACTCCTCGTTGCTGAGGAAAGAAGGCTTCCAGTCTTGTCTCACGTCGCACGTTTCATTTTGAGCGTTGATGTCTGCCGAGCGAGTCCAGTTTAAGAGCTTAAAACGAACGACGAGGTGCGATGGCGAAAGCAAGTGTCCTACCTTTTTGTTTCTGCAAGAAGTCAATCGTTCTTTGTAGTATGGTGGACTTGTCCATCTTGCGAGGGTGGCCTTGGCCCTGCAGCATGGTGCACAGCTCCTTGATGAGCACATTGAACTGATCTCTTCTCTTCTTTTCCGATTTGTTTCGGGATGCCCTTTAAGCGGTCCAGACAAAGTCAGTCAGTTTTCCAGGAGAGGGCAAGAGCAAAGTTTTCAGACCACTCGCGCAGCAAAAACGATTTTCTCAAGATGTTTTGGAGATGGTTTTCAATTGAAATTGAATAAGAAGTCAGATTTTTTTTTTTTGCTGTCTCGTGGTGGAAACACGCCTAACCTTTGTGCAAAATGTCTTGCGCTGGTTTTTCATAAGCTTTTCTGAGCCAAAGCAGAATCTTTTCAAATTGACTCGCGACTTTGGCCATTGATTCGAACTGTTTATTTGGAATGCAAGTGAGGTCAACGCCCTGCAAACATCCATTCGCATTAGAAGCACATTTTCAAAACTACCATTTTCTGTAAGCAGATTTCGGAGGCTTTTGGGAGAAATTGCGCCAAAAATATCTTTTTGGATTTCCTTGTCAAGTCAAGTCATCAACATTCCAACACATCCGATTGTGATCGCAAAGTGTGAAAAAGTCTGGCGCACCTTTTTGCCCTGTCTTTCTCATCCTCGTCCATCAAATCATCCATGCAGCTGCTGGAACTAGAAAGAGATGCATAGAAATAGACGTACTTTCGTGATCCTCAAACAATGCACAAAGCTTCTAAATCTTATAAAAAAGAAAGAAAAAAAAATCAGTTACCTAGCAACTGCACAGTTTATTTCTATTATGATGAGCCAGCCCGTCACATTATTGAACTGCATGCTCATATTTAAACTAGACAGGAGGTTTGCTTATAAAAATCCATTCACGTACTGCTTAGAAATTTTAGTTCCTATATGATGATACATATGTATGATAGGGCTGTGAGCATGTAATAAAGCTTCATTTAGGTTTTAATTAAATCGTCTCGGTACAATCTCACACTGTCTCTCAATATAGCTTTTTATATATATATATTTTTTTTTTTAATTATTTATATATATTTATTTAAAAAATTATATGTATGTATATATATATATATATATATATTTAAGAATCCTCAAAAGTGTAACACAATCTTTTGAGGGTGGATTCTCACTGTTGTATCGTGTAAATATAATTAAATCCCCGTCACTATTATTACAAAAACAGTCTTAAATGAATAATGTCAAATGTGCCTGCAGTCAGTTATCTTCTTTAAAAAAAAAATCCTGATATTTGCACATGTAAAAGGAAGTTAACAAGTGCGATTGTGAATGATGCTACAGCATTGTGAAGTGATCAACAATTAGAGGCTTCATTGAAGTTGTTCCTCAAACGTAATATTTCGATCAGTGTGACGGCGCCATTAGAACACAACAATGCAAGAAAAATTGAAAGAAATTGAACGGAAGCTCCTTTTTGTACTTACTCCCAGTCTCTGCGGCTGGAAGGACAGGGGCCTCCGAAGTCCAAAAGGTTGTCCATACTCACGCTCTTTCCCATCCAGGCTCTTTCTCGAGTCTCATCTGTGCTGACCTCATCTGAGCGCACCTTCGCACAAAACTAAGCCCAACAAAGGCCGAATCCTGCAAACACACACAGTAAAAGATCCCATCATCCGGGAAATGACACATGTTGTCAGTTCATTTTAGCCACTGAAAAAGAAAAGAAAAAAAAATGTTCACAAACGGGAAGATGAGCAAAATAAAACCAGCGATTGCTTGTGTTAATCTTTTGATGCTGACTGAATCGAGGTCTGGTGAGTTGCGCTCATGTCGTTGACAATACCCTAGCTAGTTTGTTTGATTTATTCAAATCAAATGAATAAAAAAAAAAAGTAATCCATGAAAAAGTCAGTTTAATGTCCAACCTTTTCTGCAACATTTAACACATGACACTCGGACTGATTTTTAGGACGTGCAGCGCGAACTTCGGGTGGCGTTCTGACCTTGCTGCTAAGGATTTGCGACTGTGAATTTTGAACACGGCTCTGACTGTTTATTTCATGGGGCGAAAATTTGTTTTTTTTTCCAACACGCACTGTCGCTTACTAATTGTCAGCGTGCGTCTATGAATGGCTACACACCTGTGTGACGCAATTAGCATTAAGTGCAAAATGAACACTCGTTTCAGTCACGTCCTGCGGACATCATTTTAAATCTTGCATTCATTCTAGTTGTTTTTTTTTTGCTATTTTTTGGAATTTTATAAATCCGTAAGAAATGTATAATCCTAATATTACGTACTATTGTGTTTAGTGTTAGTTTAGCGTTGTTGTTTTTTTTATTATTATTATTTATTTTTTTTACAAGTCAGTCTTCTTGAGCGATAGTAAAGCACATCAAGCGCGCCCCAGACTGCCGCATCACATGACAGCATCAACTCCTCACAGTGTAAAATGAAGCCACGCGTATCGGCCTACATTCTTTAACTGTATTGAGGTTAAAACCACACCTTGCTAGGTTAAGAGCTAAAGACACCGGTGTCTGGTTACGAGCGTGCCCTGGAGTATTTAAAGCTTTCAACTAGCAACCTGAACTCGCGCTACAAAGTCGGCATCGCAAAGTTCAAGTGCAAACGAACAGCTTTGAAATGCCTCGGAGGAACGTCAATGTAACAACTGCGACTTTGATTAGAACGGTGTACCGTTGGGTTTCGTTTTGACCTTTAATGGAACAACACCTTCCGCTCAAGGGATGCCTCACACTTTCGTGCTTGTTGAGGGACGACATTCTGCACAACCTAACAAGAACAGATGCAAATGCTCGGTCGTGACTGACACCGACAGAGAGTTAGGAACTGAACAAAATGTTCTCAAGCAGACCCATAACTGAGGTCATGCACTTCTTCAGACAACAAGCAACCAACAAGTGCAGCCCATTTGGTCTCAAGCACACAAGTCGACAATCTATTCCACACAATCAACAATTAATAGGCTAAATATACTTTTTTTTTTTTGTAGTCACAGATGCAAGGAAACATTTTTGCGCTGTTTGTTTTCTTTTTGCTTCTCTAGCTCCTAAAGATTTAATAATAATGATAATAATAATAATAATAATAGTACTACTACTAATAATAATGATAACAATAATACAAATAATAATAATAACAATGATAATAACAATAATAATATTAATAATAATAATGTTAATATTAATAATAATAAATATAATAATAATAATGAACTAAGGGTTAGGTTGAGCAACCGGTAGATTTTTTTTTTTTTTCGGAACCGTCATAGCTATAAATGACAACACATGGTAGAATCTGTATTGCGCAACTTTTAATAAGCCTGACTTAAAAGCAACAAAATAGTATCTCAAAACCCTGAAATGCTTAAAAAAATAATAATAATAAATCAGGGGCAGAAATATTTTTGAATGACACATTAAATCCATTTCTGATTCAAATTTGCTGTGTAATCGACGATAAGGACCAACACCGTATCGCTGAACGCATTGTTGTCTTTTCAAATATGTTATTACAGGTTAATGCTTACAAGGGCACGGTCGTGTTATCTGCCACGGTGGTGTAAGATAACTTGTGTAATTCTCCAGGTGACAGACGGTGACAGCAGGTACTTCCCCATTTAACGTCGTCAGCGTTGCTCTAAAGTCGAAATCAAACGACATTTCACCACACGCCGCTCGGAATGGACGTGAGCATACTGAGCTTTACGTTGGGATCAGACAAACTTGGTGACATGTCCGCCTTCCACTCAGTCAATAGGCTGACTGTATGCAGCAGATAAGAATAAACCCGGCGTGTTTACCTTATAAGGATTGGAGCTGTTTAAACATTCTGTTTACAGATAGAATCATTCAACGAGCCGCTTGAGGTGTAGTGCTGCTCAACCTTTGGAGCATCGCAACTGAATAAACCAACACTGTAAATGAAATCCAAAGCGCGGACAAGACATTTGCAAAGGGTTGGAGGTGGGAGACGTTGAGAACGGTGCAGAGCTTGCTCTATAGAAATTTATTTATTTATTTTTAATATTCGTGTTAATGATGTGTATTGAAAAGAAAAGTATGCAACTGTCCGTCACACCCGTCAATCAAATCATCAAGCGGGCCGGCCTCCATCAAGGCTGTACAGTCCTAATTTCATTCAGCAAATTAGTGTAGCCCGAACTATTCACAGAAAGTATCGGAAATTAGGTTTAAAAAACAAAACAAAAAACATATAGTTGTTTTGTTCTTTATCTGCACCAAAATGTAAGAGCTTGTTCTTTTGTGCCATGCCCCAGCACCCGGAAACATTACATAGTGAGCACGTTCTGTTACGTGAATGAATACATAACCTCCTTGGCAGAGGTACTAATTGGCGTATCCCTTCGTTAAATAATGAAATACCTTTCCTCTCGTGTCATTCAAAACAGAGCACTATTATTGAGGTCATGGCAACAATTGTGACGCAACTCTCGTACGGGTGCCCGGAAAACCACTTTGACCTAAAGAATCAACCGAATATTCGGTGTTCCTTTGCTGCTACTTCACACTTTGATTGTTGCAAATTCACTCCATTGCAGATTTTCTTTAGTGAGCATAGCTACGTCTCTTGCAGTTTTGCCTCTTCGGACCAGTCAAGAACTGTCGATTTATCTACTTTTTTTTTTTTTACTTTTCCAAAAACCAGTTTGCATTCGGAAATTCACTCAGACGCCCATGCAGTAATCTGAAAGTGTGACAGTAGTTCCGTCATCCTCGTCCGCTGTAGAGGCACAGAAAATGCTGCGCTCACATTCATTTATGAATGCATCCTGCAGCTGTCAAATTTATAAGGCGAAACTTCCAATACGGGGCCAAAAAATATAAATAAAATGTCAACCTCTACTTCACGGAAATTTACCATTTGCAGGGTGGCTCGCGAAAAGTGATGGAACATTGCCTTAGCTGGATTCTACTTAAAAAAAAAAAAAGGATCATCTGAGAAGGCAAGTGCACCGTGACTTTCTGAAATCCAGGGCTAAGATCGTGTGGGTGTACCTAATGAAGTGTCTGGTGAGTGGCTACTAAATGCGGGCGCTGCCTTGCTTCTTGCATCTGGTTTGTACGCTTGAGTCACTCAATTTAAAAAAAAAACAAAAAACATCTGGTTGACTTTAGTTTGGATTCAAATATATCCCAGCATGTTTTTGTTTTTTTACCATCCGCAATTTTCCAAATCCATAAACACGATTATGCAACAAAGAAATAGGTTGTGATATTTATTGACCACTCCTTTGTGTGATACCCCAGCAGGGCTTCTTGTCCTCGAGAATCTTCTCAATCCATCCAACTAAATGCAACAACTGCACGTAATGCCTCCCGAAGGGAACAGGAAGCACTTGTATTAGGTTACGGTGGGATGGCCAAAGGTTGCACCCAGTGAACCCCGCGACTGCACAGCGTGCACCCAGTCAATAAATCGCCAAATTGAAAGGTGCGATCCTCCTTTGTAGAGCAACCCGTGTTAAGGCCAGGCGAATGAATGACACAACCACAACTGCTTGAGACAAAACACAATTACCAGGTTGGGTAACACCAGCCCAACCCAAGCAGTCTGTCAAACCGTGCAATGATTTCTCCTCTAAACTGCCATTCATCATCCTGGTTTTTTTTTTTTTTTGGGTGGTATCACAGTGACTAATATCACCTCTGCGCTTTGCCATGCATGTCATCAGGTCGAAATCCAACCCTGGGGGTGGAATTGGTTATGTCAACCGTAAAACCAGGGCACTTCATGTATGCTTAATACGGACTCACCGGACTAAAATATTTGGTACATCCTAGCCAAGATTCTTGCAGTATTTTACATAAGAAAAATCTCATGGCACACCACCAAGAAAAACAAACCAAAAAAAAAAAGATTGTCAGGAGAAGTACATGCGCTGATGTAATGTTGATCTCGTATCAGTCTCACTCGGTGTGACATTCGCGCCTGTTTCATTTGCGATTTGGATGCACGGTTACTAACATGTTTGCACTCGAGCGGAAAAGCATCTCCTTTTTCTGCCTGACGCGATACATCATGAAAAAAAATGACCAAACATTATTAAATCAGCTTTTTTAGACGAATGAAATTTAATGACATTGAAATCAAATCTGTGCCTCGTCTCAGTAAAGCAAAGATGCAGCTGTGGACTTTATTTTTTTCTCTCAAATGATGCATTATTTTAGGTGTATACTTTTCATGACAATTTTGTTTGGTGCTTTGCTGTAGACTTTTTCTTATTGTAAAATTCAGGTGGGGGGGCTTTTTTGTTTGTTTGTTTTTAACCAATTTTAATATTCATAAAATACATGCTCTAAATGGCAATACCTTTATTTAAAACTAGTTGAATTTTTAGTTTAGTTTATAGAATTAACCAATTTACTAATAATAACCATGTAATAACCATTTTACTCAATCACAATGTATTCAAGCGGCCAAATCAGATAAACAGATGATTTTGTAGAAGGCATTTTTTTTTCCAATCTTAATGAACTTTGGTTCAATAAAGTTTGGGAAACACTTGCTGTGTACTGTTGGATAGGAGTGGAGCACAATATTAGAAACCCCTCAAATAACACCCATGACAATAATAAACACATGGCAGTCTCAAAGATAACTGAGCAAATATCTAATGAAGTGCCCGTTGTGTGTTTAGAATCCTGCACATGTTGAGTGACTCCTGAATGAAATTATTAACTTCAGTAATGAGGGGGGGAGACATTGTGCATGACCGGCTTCACTTCAATTTGACAGGTCGCGCTGAACTTTAGTAAACCTCGAATGGAAAAGCCACATACCTTGCAAAGAAAAGGCGTCCGGGAGAAAAGCAACATCCACGCCTATAAAACCGAACCAATGTGCTCATTGTGTTTTTATGCCCCGGCAAACTAACAGGGCGGCGAGGATTGCGCAGCTCCCCCTGCGCGAGAACATGGCACCGAAAATGTTCAATTGCATAACGAGTTAATAAGGTGCATTTATTGGGAAAAAAAAAAAAAAGGCCCGCCGATGAGCGCCGTTTTGCAGATTCCGGCTGAGCAAGTTTCTCCTCCGACACGGAAAGAAAGAGCATGGGGGGGGGGGGATAACACTAATAATAATAATAATAATCCAATCCACTTTGAAGCGCGTTGGAGGTCCGCGCGCGATCCTCCCGGCGGAGCTCGCAAACAGCAGCGAGTCGCTGCGAGGGAGAAAGTAGGTCAGCTGGTAGCTCCAATCGTCGACAACAGCAAGAAGCTGCAGGCACCGGGAGGAGGGGACAGCTTGTAATCTTTAACACGTGCTTCCATGCACAATGTCATTTGTGGACAGTGAGCGTTTGCGCCTTTTAAAATTGGAGGGAAGTGAGCACGATATGTCACCGCAGACGATTAGCCCGTCTCACTCGGACTTTCTAAACCTATTATTTTCATCTAAGAAGAAAAGAGGGGGGGGGGGGGGTGTTTAACAGTGCGACCCCGCAAGAAGACAACACTTAAATCCCTTGAGCTTAACAAGAAGCTCTATTTGTGTTACATGTTTCCTATGCTGACGTTTTTTTTTTTGTTGTTGTTGTTTTTTTTACAACTTCCTGGTTGCCTTTCCCCCAAATGTGGGTCAACAGTATGCATGACTAATGGCAAAAGCTCGTGGTGGACCAGCCTCTAAATATTTTTGTTGCTTCCAATCAATCCTAATTGCAAAAGTTCAGATACCAGAGGTGGGACTTGTATTTCCAATCCCAACTACGAAGGCTGCAAGCAAATACAACCCAAAACAGATGGTTTTGCCCATATGTGACCTGTATCTCTTTTGTTTTTTTTTTTAATGACAGTCTGGACGTCTCAATTTCGACGACCTATGTGACTTACGCAGTCCTAGATCGGATGTGTTTCCAATTTTTTTTGCAATGTAGCCTCATTCTGAACGGTCAGGTCGCATGTATCCAACCAATCATCAAAAGTCCAATGTGCGCTCCGTGTTGGTGACTTGCGAGTGACTTTGACAATTGTCTGCGAAGCTGCAAAGTTGTTTTGAGGAACAAACATCACGTGACTTTATATTTGACTTGAATTGAATTCCACTTGAAACATGAAGCATAAAGTGAACGCTGACGTGACGTCATCTCTATTTGCCGTTATCATGAAATGAGATAAAAAAAAACCCGCCTCATTTGCCCAAAATATTTCTACCTCCTCCCACAAACAAACAAACACTGCACAGCTCAGCTTCTCGCTTGCAGCACTTCCAGCGGCATTATTATTATTAGATTATATTTTAAAACCAATAACCAGCGTTTGGTTTATAATCGAATTGTAATATATTGAGAAATTAGCACCAAAATTTAATTGGTTTTCATTTCAGAGTACCATTTCTGAAAACGCTAGGCTGATCCAGCCTTCGCACAATAATAAGTAGGAGGCAAAACTCTTGCCTCTCAAGCAGCCGACTTTGCCGCCTGACAAATAAGCATTCTATTATCGGTGCATTCATCTCATTTGGTTAAGCGTAACGGTGCAGTCTCCATGGAGTCCCCCAGACGCTGACGGCAAAAAAAAAAAGAAAAATGCAAAATTTCACGATTACAGCTGTGTGTTAACAAGGCCGCTGCCTCTGATTAGATCCTCTATTAAGCCATAAAGATAAAGATGTCCTTTATTAGTCCCACAATGGGGAAATTTGAAGTGTTACAGCAGAAAAGATATAGATCACACATGACAATTGATTTGCAAAAAGTACGTGTTAAATTGGTATTTTTTTCCAGTGGTGTCAAGTTCAAGTTAATTGTCACACATCTCTTAGTTACCTGAAGCAAGAAAACAAGGCGAGATGTTATTAAAAGATTATAAGCATTAATTAAACGAAGCTGGACAGCTAACTCATTCACTGCCAGCACAGGTAAAATGAATGTACTTTTTGACGTCTATATCCGTCAATGGCAATGAGTGAGTTTTAAGATAACAAAAAATGCTTCGAGAAAGTGTTCTAATAATCCAACCATCTGTTGCTCGGATATCACCGTCTGGGACTAAAAGGGCAGGCTAACATTGTCGGATCAGGGGGGGGTAGAAATGCTCGCACATTTTGACCATTTTTAGTCTTTTTTTTCTTTTTTACACATTTTTCATCACACTGCATCAACCTCAAGTGCCAAATAAACTTTTTTAGACGAGGCAAAAATGAAAATGCAAAAGTACAGCTCAGGTTGGACTTTTTTTTATTTTTACGCGCCGCGTACATTTGCAACTTGTATGAAAAATTGGTTGCAACGACTGCAAGATCGATGCTAATTTTATGAGCTGGTCTATGACGTTTTGCATTATGTATTAGCATTAGGCTAGCAGACTTTCATAAGTTGTGTGCTGTTTGGTGAATTACACCATGTGTGATCTTTGTTTGACGTTCAAACTTGTGCTGTGAGCGGTAAACAGCTTGAGGCAAACACTTGGCCTCTTTTTTTGAAGAATGCTTCTCTATCTGTTGCTTGTTTTGGACTTTGCTGCCAACATTTAGCAGCCGCAACTCAAGTCGATGAACCGAAGCCGAGCAACAACTTCTATCTTTTTTTTTTTTAATTCGTTATTTAGTGACTTTCAATCCACATGACACATTTGTTTTCACTCGCTCATCATTTTCTCTTTGAACCACGTTTACCAGTTTGTTTTTTTTCCCTTAATGTCTACAGTGACTTTTTTTTTCTCTTCACATTTTGATTGGAAAGAATCTATAATTCCAAATGTGGTTGAAATCAAAAGTTTAAACCACACCTACAAAGTGAATAAAGCCGCAGTCATCAAACAGTATTGGATGTTGACGAAGCGAAATGACGCCGTGCCAGCAGCCAACAAGTGTGAGACATCTAAGATTCATTAAGATCTCCCACATTTTCCTGCATTATTCACCATCCGCCTACATGGGGATTAGTTCTGCTCTTTTATGTAGGTCATGCTATTGCTATTAGATAATAAGATGACATTTCCTGCTCTGAGGAAGACCTGACTACATCATAAAAGCTGTTTCTTCCGTCCATGTGCTGGGCTTTTTACAAACAGAGAGGGAAAAAAAAAAAAAATGATGATGATTTCGATCGTCACTGAGACGAGAGGCCGCGCAGATTCTGAGAGTCGCCGGTATTGATGATGTCATCGTGACCCTCTGTTGGAGCGCTGACTCTCGTTAATTAGACTCGGGAAATGCTGTTCCCTCTGTGTTGCCATGGCAACCGTGTGTGGTGTCTACTTCTCCAAACCCGAAGCAACCGCATCCCTGCAAGCGGCACAAATACATGTGTCCATCCTTTATGTGACGTTGATTTAATAGTGGGCTCCGACATCATTTCGATGTCAAGTCAAGGTCATAAAGTCATGAATGTGTCAATAAAATAGCAATACGAAAGGGCGAGATAATACTTGGTGAAAATGAATTGCACAATTAAACAGCCAATTGGAATAATAGAAGAAAAACTTATTTTAAAAAAAATATATAAAAATTATTAATGAATCAATTCATCTGTCGATTATTGATCATTTTTTCCGAGGTAAAAGAAGACGTTTGCAAATGTTTTTTTTAGATTCAATGCAAATATTCTGAGAGTCTCCTGTCATAGAAGACTGCAGAACTATGAGAGACTGAAATTCTGAAGATTTGGATTTTAAATTTAAAAAAGTGTCTGAACTACTCATTAATTTTCAAAATAATTGATTAATTTGCAAATCGATTAGTTGTCAATTAATCGTTGCACCTCGGCCACAAACACGTTTTTCCTTTTTTTTTTCACTGAACTGAAGCACACTGGTCATTGAAATCGTTCTTGATTCACATAGCAAAATAAAATTAAAAAAAAAAAATCTACCTTATAAAACTTTGAAATCGGGGCTCTTATAAGTCAAAGTACCACTCTATAAAAAGACGTACCAATAAAACAACACCAATTCAATTCCCTCCGGCAAACAAATCTCCTCAGCACACGGCTGATGTCCATGCCGTAACGGTAATCAACATCAAACTATTCACACCCGACAACGCCTTCCTCAATCCGCAATGAAGGACCCTTTGCAGCGCCATTAGGACATTCACTTCATCACCAACAATACAATAATGAGTAACACTGGAAAAGGTTAACGGTCATTGTGAAGCTCATTATCAAAGCTCGTCCTTGGCAGTGCTTTTCCGTGTGCAGCATCTGTTTCAACAAAAACAGCAGCTTCACACTAATCCTCCCATGAGTAGCAACTGAAACCTTGCACTTTCAAGCTGACGTCTACTGGCTGGACTGTCAGTGTGTCACTTGAAACATCTTCACCTGCCCTGCTAACGAGCGAAGGGGGGTCCTTACCCCCTTCATTTGCATAACCTCGCTATGTAAAGATGCACAGTAATCAATGAGCAAAATTGGATCTTGTGCATTAATCATGTTTGACGACGAGGTCTGGTTTGAAAAAAAATCTTTTCATAGCAAAATATCAATTCATAAAACCATATATCGATACTTCTACTGACGTCTTTTTCCACTTTCATTTGTGAATGAAACATACGATTTATTGACCATAATCTGATCATGTACGATTTATTCAGAAATCAGGTGAGCCGTGATCGGACTTTCCCTGAGACCTGAGCGACTGTGATGTCATTTTCAGGGGACAAAAGTGACAAAATGGCCGCCCCCCGCCCTCTGAGACGGCTAAAAAAAAAAAAGGTGAATTTTGCTTCTTAACTCATATTCCACAAACACAATATTAATCCGAATGCCATGTTTAGACTTGTGCCGGTACATAGAATGTTTTATTGCAAAAAATTTTGAGGGGTTGACTTCCCCTTTAAAAAAAAAAAAAAAAGAAAGGCTCATATCTATAAATAGAATTATGACTAATCAAAATGCAACTTATTTTGCATTCATTTCGCTTCAGCCATGACTCAGCTTTACACCAAAGTGATTTCTAGGATATTTTACCCAAACTAAACACTTCCCAGACACAGCATGAATTCATAAGCGGCCGCCTCATTTCCATGAGAAAAGCAGATGTCGCTCCCAAATATTCTCTCATCAGATAAATCAATATGGAAATTTCCTCTAAAGTATACGCTTTGGCCAATTCTCAATGAATCATCCCATCATTGCGGGCCTGTTATTGTGTGTTGCCGGTCAGGAAAAGACACGCAACGCAGTGTGTGAGCAAATATGTGGGTCACGATTCTAGGGCACGGGTGGAAAGGGCAACCAACGCTGCTTCATTTTTTTGTACCAACGTCTCCAGCCCCGCTTTTTTTGCTTTCACTTCTTGACAACACAAAGATGATGACATGCTTCAAATAAGACGCAGAACCGCCACGCTAATAAACATGACATCGCTCTTTTCTTTCTTTTTTTTTTTTGGACTAATTTACTGGCAATTAATAGTGAAACCACTCTCTCGCTTCATCCAGCGGCCGTCGAGCTGAACTCAAACCGCCTTTTGTAAGCAGGCCATGGAAAAAATGACTTTACGTCTTCATTCCTGTCTCTTGCTCTTGCATTTTCCTTGTTATGAAACAGCGGCTTCCATATTTATAAGGAGCACAAGTCCCTTTTATTAAATCCATCTCGCTCCCAAGACAGGGAAGGAAAGGAAAAAGAAGTATTCTACCTAAGAAACCTGGCAGACACAAAAGGGCTGTGTAGCGAACTGCATTTGCACATGAATTCGGTTTTGTTTGCAAAACACAAAAGCTTGGTCACAGCAACTTCCTCCAAAACATAAAAAAAAAAAAATATCCTGCATGTTTATGTAATTAACTTTCTACAGCTGCAGACGTCATTTATTCTCAAGTGAGGGGCCTGCTCTCGAAGACAAATGAGTGTGCATATAATCAGAGTACGCCTGACCAAGAAAGTAGGTTAATAACATCTACATTTTTAATGAAAAAAAATGTTTTAAAAAACGTCTGGAACGTTGGCACTCTGGGAAGAAGGGGGAAAAAAAATCCTTCTGGCTACTTTCCACAATCTTTGTGTGGACAGATGCAGTCGAGTTACGAGTACTTTACGATGATCTATTGTTTTGATGCGTGATACACAACTCGTCCTTTCATCCTGTCCGGTGACCGAGAGGCAAACCGCTGGATTTGGAGAACAATTTGGAGAAACTGACTGAAACATTGTTCATGTAGACTAGGGCCGGTGATTCCCTAGTGTGCCGTGAGATATCATAAGGAGCGCATTTCATTTGTCTGAAAACTATTGATTAATTCCAAATATATCCTTGTTCATCCATCTTTGTGAGCGTCGTATATCCAAGTGTTTGCTTTTTTCTTTTTTTTTAATTGAAGACATGCACACGTCCAGTTGCATCAGTGACGTCTATTCATAATTCTGTAATCCAAAAGAAATGTCCTTTATAGATTCAGTGGCTTGAAAGAAGAAAGACACTTAAGTAGGTTACACACCAGGAAAACTGTCTGACGTGAATCAGAAAACAAATGGTCCAAAAAATTCTTCCATAGGCAGGTTATGAATCATACAGACAGCAAATGTAATTTATGATTCATGAAATAAAAACTCTTGCTGTCACAACTAATCCACAAGCCAGTGAAAAATTGCCATTGCCAGCTGCACCCACAAGGCTGTTCAAGTGGCAAATTACAGATTAGGCCAGTGGTTCACTTCTCTCACTTTTTTAAACCAACTACAAAAAAAAAAAAAAAAAAACACTTCTGCCTGCCAAAACCAATGCCCAACGTTAAAATACAGTAGCATAGTAGGCCCAAGTGTTCATCAAAATCCAACTGCTCTGTATTTACTACAATGATTTTTACATACCACTAGAGGGAGCTCTAAATCAATTCCATATTTGAAGTCCTATAATAACATGATTCCATCGTCGCTACTGATCAACAAAAAGTTTAACGGGACCTGTGTCATAGGAACTGGCTCTAACGGTTCAAAGACTGCATATAAATTCATTTTGCAACACTGCATTGGAAAAAAAAAATATTGGTAAGATTGATAAAAAAAAAAAAAAATTTAAATTAAAACGACAGCTCGAAGGTGATGTAAATTTTTTTCATTTTCGCATCAGACTGAAGTCGTCTCCTGCACTGTTTAGTGTTTGACTCCACAACGACGAGCCATGCGGTCAAGGCACATGTAGCCAACACCCTAAGCAAAAGATATGAGTCATAAATAGGTCACACACAGTCAAGTGGCCAATGCGCATTGTAAAACTTTGGCCTTTGGAATACAAACTTTGGTGCTCCACCCATTCCTCCATTGTGATCTGTCGTTGTGAATGAAAGGTAAAAGTGGTGACAAGCGCCTATCGTGCTGACAAATGAGAGAATGAATCAGCCGTGTCCCTTAACGAACACCTTGCCCACACTTCACGTCCAGTTGTTTGTTTTGGTTCAATGCTACAAATGGAAAAAAAAAAAAGAAGATGAAATCTCCTTTTTCATGCCTCTGTGAACGAGGGCCCCGGAGCTACTGAGGACAATGACTGTGTGCTTTGGAGCGAGAGATCGGCGACAGCAGCAAGGGTGATGACGTCTGTAGTGGAAGTTATATAACCGGAGCGTGAACATTTGGCCTGTCATAGCTACAAGGTCAAAGAGGATGACACAAATTCCAGTCATAGTCCGGGGAGTCATGTGCAACATGGTTCCACTGGCCCGACAAAGCTGACTTGAAGAATAAGACAGATGTGGAGCAAAACGTACGTCGGTCCATGAATGATGGCAAAAGTGAGTGTGACTCATTCGCTGGCATTTTGTCGAATGTCCACACATAGAAACGAGAATTATCAGCGGCTCACCAAGCGGCTCACCAAGCGGCCCACGCGGCGCGCGTTTACCAATCGTGCACACAAGATAGTGTACTTTGACAGGACCTTGTTTAAAAAGTCACGAGTGTGCCGTTCAACCAGTTTCCAACTTTGGACTCCTTTAAGAAGAACTTCATTCATGAATTACAAAATCGTGGCCAACCCCGCACAAGACGGGTTTACCGCTCTAATATTTAGCCACGAACTGATGAGACCGGTGCAAACCAGTCAGATTAGTTTCTATTTACTTTATACAGTACATGTTTGAAGATAATTGTCGGAATTATGTACAAAGACTCCGACTTGTGTAGTACTAAAATCGTGAAACTGTTTCATTGATTTTTTTTTTTTTTTTTTGCCCTGACATGAGTCGCCACTCCTCCACTATAGAGTAAGAACTTGAACGCGGTGGTTAGCCGCCACAATTGTGAGTTTCCCCGTTATGATTACGAGCCGCATCCATACCACAAGAATACAGCATGTTGTTAGCTAGCTTAGTTGCGCTAGCACCCTGAAAACGCACTTTTCCCGGATGACAACCTTGTCAGAATATTGCGGATGCCGTAATTCAATATTCTCAAGCGAGAAGGTGACGGCGCCGACGAGGCCGCGAACGAGTTCACCGCCCATTCGCAGGTTGAGAAGAGCACCGGAACCCTGCTAGCTCGCAAGCTAGTTGGGGGCTAGCTCGTCTATGTGGTGTGTCAAATTTGGAAGACATTTATTTTCCCTTTGCAAGGTCTATAAAAAAAATAAGAATGAGAAAGAAAGAACTGAAGAAAGGAGGTTCTTTTAATTCATCAAGACACATTGGACTTTTCTATTTGTTGAGTTCACTGGCCCACAAAAGGTATGACAACAAAAATACTTCCTTGCTTTCAAAGCATCAACAATTTCTAACGAGCCTTTTCCGCTCGGATTCACAATGGTTTTCCCCAGCAAGAGCGTTGTTTATGGAGTTCATTATTCTTGGAGAAGTGCTTCGCTATATCCAGTTTCCGTGTGGCGTCAAAGCAAATCGAGTAACCAGAGACTTGACCTAAGTCTCTGAGCTTCGGCCATCATTCCATGTTTACCGTGAATATCGCTAACGACATTTCGTTGAACGCGATATACTCTGACAGAGTATCTTTGGCTACATACTGTCCCAGTGAAACTTCAATTCATTGAATTTAAATCTTCAATATTCGCAACTGTTCAACCTTGAAAGTCAATTGAAAACTTGACTTCCGACTGACTCGATGCACTTTTTCAATATTTTCAATTTTAATGTGAATCTTTTTTGCAAATCTCTTATTAAAGATGCGGCATCATTTTTCCAGTTGTAGATTATTGAAACCTTCTCATGAAAGTAGAGGAAATGTTAATGTCAAAGGTGGACCCCGAATTTGAGCGTTCCAAAAAAAGATGGCCGGCTATTGTACAATATATTATTCAGAAATGTTTTCTTCTGTACTCCGCATTTGTACTCATGGTTCCATTCACCTCACGGCACCAGATGTGGCGATCGTGCCCACGTTGGCAACATTTTTTGCAGGTTTTCTTGACTTGATTTTGTAGCAGTCGAAATGTTTTCAGTGTCAAGCTTCTGCCGCTTTCAATATGGGTTTGTCCAAATACGGCAACAAATATATTTAAAGGAAGGAGAAGTGAACAATTATGCTGACTAAATCATTTCATGTAAGCAAAGGTCACCGATGGTATGTGTTTGCTGGTTTCTTGAATAAAAATCGACTTCTATTTCGTGTGTTGAACAGAAAAAAGAAATCAACTGTAATGGTACAAATACCAACAGATACATTTAATAGATTTTTTTTTTTTTTTAAATCACAGGGTTTCATTTAAACTGTAAAAAGATTCTGGAGTTCCATCGGTCCATTTTTGTATGCATTTGTCCTTTTAGAGCCGAATTCAGCTCGACTTTGGGTGAGTTGCACACGACATCAGTCACCACAAAAAACAAAAAAAAAAGTCTTGAATTAATCTACCCAAGTGCTAACCACGAGACCACCTTGCTGCCCATCTTCTAAAATTGTCATTTCAAGTGATAAAATCGGGATCAATTCTCGCCCGATTCTCCTGACAGACGATGATATATTTTAAGACAACCCTACAGACGTAAATAAATTGAATAATTGCATTTGAGCATTTATACGGAACATTCTGTCCCCTTTTTACTTGACATGATTTATGTCTGCCACCGTATTTCCAACATCAGCCCATCCTAACCAGCTCTCCTACTCCGAGTTCCCAAACATTATTAACACTTGTTCTGACGTATGCACAATATGTACCCTCGCGCAGTCTAATGACAATCTGCACCTTTACGATTGACCACCCAATTGGCGTATCGATAAAACAACTTATTCTCGTTCTTTTTGTCCAGAAGAGCCCCGGTATGACACTGTGAACAGTGATTTATTTATTTATTTATTTTTTTTTGCATGTGGTGATACTGTTGTGTCCGCTCATTACACACTTTTAGGATGTCATTAGTGATGTTAAAGATGCGCACATCCCCGTGAGTTTGCCTCTTGTGCCAATTGGCGTGTACTCCATGCGTTGGAGATGAATCAACGCAGGCTTGAACATTCAACATTGGTCCTTATGTGGAGCGCCCCGGCTCTGTTTCCTTAAAGAGACAGCGGGCCCGACGGAGGCCTTTTGCTGCTAGGCCGACCTCAGCCATTTGTGCATGCCCAGTCACACTAAGCAGCTCGAGCAATATTCAGACTAGCCTTCAGTTTAAGCTTGCAGGACATGGCCCAGTAACCTACTTTCCCCTCCACAACATGCTCTGTAACATCAGAGAGGAGGCTCCGTGCCATCAGTTAACTAACCCTCGCCTCCGCCAAGAGATTTGGAAATTCAGACATGGGGTGAAAATTGAACACAATTAATTGGCATTTGTTGCATCCTGAATTAGGCAAAAGTAGGAGTATTTATAAAAATATGTGCATTTCCTGTCGGGAAAAATATTGTTAAAATGTCTCTAAAGTTCAACTTTTTTTTTTTTTTCCCCGAGGACCTCTTTCCGCGTCGTTTTGACAGACAGGTGCCATAACTTAATCTGTAATAACATAAACCACATCCGATTTATGATTTATGGTTTTATAGGTTAGGCTGACATTAAAATAAAGGCAATTGAACCATGAATTCTTATGAGAGTCTATTTATCGAGTAAACATGCTAAATACTTCGACCTGCTGTCTTTTATGAGTTTGCATCTTCACAAAATGATAACAAACAAGTGTGGCGTGAACATAACTCAGATTACAACAATAATGCAAACATGTGTGGCGTTATCGCGTCAACTTTTCATGTTTCATCAAACAACAATGTGTAAACGTGGCCACATACTGTGATGACGTCACAATTTCCCCACAGCGCAGTGATTAGTACGCTATTAAGTCGCTATTCAGCGTGTCCTTTATGAGCAAGTTTTGCTTTAATGCCCGCAAACGTACTGCATATCTAGTGCAACTTGTATGTGGTGACAGGAGTCCAGATAAGCAGCAGAAGGCGATAGCAGCGTCAGAGAGTCATGAGGCTGGCCCAAATGTTGAGCAGCATGATGTAAAAGGAGCATATGGCACGGCGAATAGCCCACTTGAGTCAGCCGTGGAGCGACCCAGCTCAGCCTGCTCAGCTCTCAGCACACATCCTCTTCATGGCTGTTCGCGGATGCCGACTTAACGCATGGAGCTGGCAAAACTGCTCAATATTTTTATCTGTCTATGCCTGTCATGTATAGTGACAGGCAGAGCAATTAAATGCTCTTCCACTAGATGGCGCAAATTCCAATTTACCTGCGTATCCACCTGTTGACAACAAAGTAATTGAGTCGTATTCAACTAAACAGTTTGACATTTGGAGGTAAATGTATACAAACTCATCACTAATTCTGTATATATACAGAATTAGAATTACAGAAAAAGTATATATACTTTTTGGGGGACGATTTTGTTTCGTGGACCTGGGCTGTTTTAAATGGAAGGTTTTTGCCGTGGCTCAATTTGGAGACGCAGTCAGAGAGCCTGCTATGTATTAAAAGTTCTGCAATAACCCAATAAGAAGTTTATTACAGTTTGTGGGTTGATGTTAAAAGTATTTTCAAACCCGTTCTTTCCACTGCGGAGTTTTATTTGATCCGGAGGGTGCAAGTTACACATCCCTGCTCGGGGAGTTCGATTTTAATCATTCCATTGCATTTTCATTTAATTATCTATTCCGTTTTAATTAGTCATTCTTTAAACCAAACAAGTTTATAACTTCCTGGTGTCTAATTTATGACTCCATCGCAGCTGATTACGGGAAATATGTCAGGTGGGTAAGACAATATCATAATAACAATCGAATGAGGAGCAGCCATCCCATTGGTGGGGAAACTTTTTGCGCTAAAATGGGCAAAATCAGTTTTGTGGGTAAAAGCTAAATAAGTCACTAAATGCGTAGTATAAGTCAGGAAAGTGGAATGAACAGTCTCAAGAAGAAGTCTTACCTGATTGTGAGAAATGCAGGTCAGACGGAACCAGAAGGAAACACACGCAGAAGCGGTAAAAGCGACGACACAAAACAGATGCTCTACATTCCAAAAAGGGAAAAAAAAAGCCTTGGAAAAGAAGTTGTCCAAAGCCGGAGCAGCCACTGACGTCTCGTGAGCGTTCTTCTATAGATTTCAATCTCTTATGATCCGACCCGTTAAAACCGGTCCACGCAGCTCCCGGCATCGAACGTCTTCATGTGACTCACAAGGTGTACTGCGAAGGCAACGCTCGTGTGAAGACTGGATGAACATTTTTTTTTTCCTTACTGCAGCCAGTGTGCGGCCACAGCAAGGGCCCGCCCACTGGACTAAATAAAGTTCATGAGCGCGCGCGGGCACGCGCACGAGAGAGAGCGAGTGAGATTTATTTTACGAACATATAGTGTGAATCATAGGTTTATGAATATTTATGAGATCTTTTCTAAACCGACATGGTCGCAAAAAAACACGACAAATCAATACGTAAATGATTTAAAAAGCCACCCAGTCATTATCCTCACTTTTTTTTTTCAATAAAACTCAGGTTACGGAAGAATAGCACTTTTATTGGTTCGGTGGTTTCCTTTTCAAAGGGAAAGTAAAATAAGTTTCTGTTGCCATAGCGGCATAGGAAGCTAAAACTCAGACGGAAATGGCCATAAATACGTTATTGGTTCATTTTGCTTTTTATTCTGGATCAAACAGAAATGTAGAAATTATTTGTAGACATAGCTAATAAGAGATCAATGAACGTGTAACCATCTATATCATGAGAATACAAATACATAAAATAAATGTGTGATTTAGATAAAGAAATACAACACAGGGGATTTAACAAGCAAATTTTATTGGTTCCTTTTTTTCAAATGAAAGTAAAAATTAAAATGTACTCGTTTTCTACACCGACAATGGAAGATAAATAATTCACAAATTATGAACATATACGCAGAGCAATCTTAAAAACCTTGGTTTTCTTTCATATAAAAATATACTATTAGAAATAACATATTACACAAGTAATTGTATTCCTCAAAAACTTGCATAGCTAAGGGTTAAACACAATTTGGGCTTGATTAAGTTTCCACTTCAGTAATATTTCCAATAACAAATGGCATAATTATGGTGCCATTAAATCCAGTATCTTCTAGAACATACACATAAATCTTAAAAGAAAACGAAAGAAACTCACACACGCACACACAGGTAAACCAATTAAATAGAAATATTCTTACGATAGCTACAGAAGCCCTCAGTGTTTTTAATGGAAATGGCGAGTCCGTCTATTCACATAAAAACATGGACACGAACAAGTTAATGGAAAAAAATAAATCACACAGTGCACTGACGTTTATTACAGCGTTCTGTAAGCAGCACAACAGCCATTCACCAGTCGTGCCTACAATTGAACATATAACAGCGATACTGAGATTGACTCTCGTATGTTTCACTTCTAACCATTGGCATGCATGTTGTTTACCTCACTGGTGACACTTTTTCCACCAGAATGCACTCAGGTGCACATGAGTGGAACCGTAAGCTTTTCTATGAAACAGCATGCCACTGAATTGACATACACAGCCTACAGCACTTGTGTATGAACAAGTAACACATTGTAAAAAAAAAAAAAAGTCTCCGGAATGCTTTGAGGATCATAACAAGGTGCGGACTTTGCCTCTCACTGAAATCCAATCTAGAATGAGAGGAACATTCTAGGAAAACATGTTGTTTGAGCCACAGAACCCCGAGCTCTCTACTGCAAGGTCTTCTCTAGCGTCTCAGTGCCAGATACCAAGGAACACTTCCAGAGGTCTTCGGGCCTACGCGCCTTGACATGTCAGAGCAGTTCTGGCTGCACTGGTGAGTGCGGAGGGGAGGAGGGAAGTTTTGGCTGAGTACTTTAAGGTGACTGTTTCTAATGATGTGGCTGGTGAATATATACACCCTATTTTACACTTTCCAGCACAATTACCAGGTAGCCCACTGTGTTATTCAAGACAATTTCCTTTTTGTGTCCACTGAAGAGAAAAGGTAACATACACGACCACAACCCTTAGCGGTCAAGTCATCTCACAGTTATAATAACACCATCACCATAATGGATGTGACATGAGTTAGGCTCACTAAAGCTTTAGTGTTGAGGCAATATTTATATTCTGACAGTCACTCCCCAAATTAGTGCTATAATAAGGGCCGACCGATTTAAGGAAAAGATTGAATTGCCATTTTTCTAACAAATTGTCATTTTGATGCACAATAGAAAAAATAAAGAGGCTGTGTGAGGAGGGCATTTCGGTTTTTCTAAATTGGTTCAAAACACCAAGTACTCCTGCTTGCTTTCATACATATATAAATACGTAATTAAGTATTATATATATATATATATATATATATATATATATATATATATATATATATATTATAGCGTATTCTATATTATATTTGACAATTCTTTTCTGTTGTAAAGTTAAATAAATACTAAAAGGAATAAGTATTGCAAAACAAATAAAAAGAACTGTCTGTAAATAATATACAACTGTTAAGGGGCCAAGTTATTTTATCAATTATATATTATTAGTGAATAAGTTGTTTTATTTATACATCTTCGGAACATAAAATCGGCTAATTAAATCTGTCATTGGTATTTATTTCTGCAAAATATTATCAACCAGCCAGTGAAAACCAAAACATGCACGAGTAGATCATGCAAGCCACGCACACTAGTTGACGGTGCTGCCCGTGCCATAATATATTTTCAGACATAAAACAAAGGTTACATACATCTTTGATAATGTCCCTAATCGTCATGTTTGTCAAAGGAGCAATTGGCAAAGTCGCTTAGCCGTCACTAGAGGGCGCCAGCGCAAAGGGCCGGATGTTGGCCCATTGAGCGACTTGAGAGGCCACTCACAACCGTTAGCCTCCTTAGCTTACACACTACAAGCTACTGGCTAGCTCGGCGGCTAACGAGCGAGCCCAAACATCAGTTTTGTTTAAATGCCGCCCGTCCCATTCGAGCCATGGCAGGAACACATTGTTCACAGGTCGAATGCGGTGAGTGCCACTCATTTGTCCCTTCCATTCGGAAGCATTTGCCAATAGCCACCGTTTTGAAATAGCCAGCTAAGGAACACAGCGCGAGCCAAATCTACCTTAGCATTAGCGCGGCTCAACGGTAACAACGCATGCTAACGCAGCGCACTCTCCTTTCAGAATTGTATTACCTCATTGCCAGGTTTCTGCAATCTGGACCTTGTCAAAAATCAGCAAAGGTAAACGCGACAAGAAACACAACATTTACCATTAACAGACGTGTAGTTTGTTTGAATTAAATGGGCTACCCAAGCGCTAGCGGCTAACGTTGATTGCGTGTGTGTCCGTTGTTAGATTCTGGTCGAAGAGCTGGAGGAGTATGAGGTAGGTTCAGCACCGACTTTCTGCCTTTTATTTCGTTCGGGGTCGCCGATCCTTGCCTCCCATTTGGTCGTTTTGTAGGTCATAGTTGATAGCAATTTTTTCCGCCGGAGTTCTACAAAGGAACGAGTAGTCGAGAACGGAGGCCATTGTCTTAACGCTATCTCATAACAACTTGTTTTAACTTTAGTTGATTCCACAACGATGGACTTGGGACGGAAATAAATATAAACGGACCTTCCAAGATTGGGTGAGTGAATAATTTTATTAATAAATGTATCGTGTTGTAAGTGTATCTTTGAATTCGTAAACTGCATCGTTTATTTAATTAGATATAACATAAAAACTCGTTACTGTGGTTCATTTTGGACCATTATTTGAATTTGTACATTTATTTTAGTATCGGGCTGCTGATTAATCGCTTGCAACGGCTTGCTGTTTTGTTGGAAAGGTGGGCGGAGCAATACTCTCTGCTGTAGTTCGATTGGTTGATCTGCGCTGCCATTAATGCCTCTGAGCCAAACGCGTTCTGGCTTTGAAATTTAGAGCCAACCGGCGAAGGGGGAGGGCGGTAAATATTGGCCATCTCGAAGCAACGTCGTATCTAAGCTTAAACATGAGCGAGGAAGACTAGAAATTATAAATGAAAGAAATAATATACACATCAATAATATAATCACATCAATACCCCATTCAATATTAATTACGTTCAACATTATACAAAATATATATTTTTTGTGATTTTGGAAAATGTGTTTAAAAATTAAAATTGCAGGTAGTACGGCGTTATAGTGGTCAGCATGTTTGGCTGACGTGCACGACATCCGGGTCCGATTTAATTACGCCTCTCGCCCCTTGTCATATGTGAAAGGCTCCAGTCAACACAATAATTTCAGGATGGCCGAGTGGTCTAAGGCGCCGCGTTCAGGACCCAGTCTCCCCAGGAGGCCTGGGTTTGAATCTCGAATTTCCCCATTGTGGGACTAATAAAGGCATTATTATTATTTAATTTCATTAAGTTATATTACTGGGCTTTATTAAAAACGTGCAGACATGAATGTAAATACTCTAGTCAATGCCACACTTGTATGTTTAAATCTGAATTTGTGTATACACACATTTTTGGTCAATAAAATTGCTGTTCGCTGTCTGTGTGTCATCTTGCAGGTAATTTTGAATGAGCACATTCCTGCTGACTATCTGTTGCGTGTTTGTAAGCGGATAGGCCCGCTCATAGAGAAGGAGATCCCACCTAGTGTCCCTGGTGTCCAAACGCTTCTGGGTCTGGGAAGACAGTCCTTGCTTCGTACTACCAAAAGTAATTATTCTAATTTTATGGATTTTACGTAGATGTGCTTGTAAGAATTTCTTTCCTTTGCTTGTTGTACAATATGTACTCATTGTCATGTATATTTTCTATAACGCACATTTATATAATTCAGGTTGTGGTCACAAAGTATGCAGTGGTTCAGCTGTTGCTGCGCTCCACAGAGGACGTCCACCAGAACCCCCTGTCAACATTGGATATGCTGCCAATGTTGGTGTGTATGAACACCCAAACATATTGGCTAGAACTTGTCTTCATGCGTGTATATAACAACAAAACATGTTAGAATTAAGTATTTTTGTTTTCTTTTGCATTGTAACATTCTTGGGATTTGAGTGGATTATCTATTCCCAAAGGGTTGCTGATATTGTAGTGGTACACTCAGAGTGGGATCGTTTCCCCCCTCGGCGACTGTATCTGTGTGTGCCATGCGACTGCCTAGCAACCAGTTTAGGGTGCGGTCCGCATTTCGTCCAAAAACCAGCTGGAATAGACCCACCTGTGACCCTGTGCAGGATAAGCGGTGTAAAGAATGACACAGATGATCTATTTCTAGAATGCAAATCTTCTTGCCAATAAATAGCCAGAGTTTCTGACATGGCATTTTTCTGAACAAACTAAACAGGCTTTGTCACAGTCTTCATTTGGAACATCAGGATCGCTTTGGACAAAATTCAGAAACTCTGGCGGGAATGGAGGGCAGAAGGGCATGTTGCATAACATAAAGAATGTGCTTTGATTTTTTGTGGTTCGTAATCTGAGTACTTTTTTAATGACGCTTGCTTAGCTCTCAAGTGAAAAGGGAATGACACCACATAAGAACAACTGCAAGAGTTGTTTTTAAATATAGTTGTCATTTATTGGCGTTGTCTTTTTTAGACAGAACATGTCCAATGCGCGAAAGCGGCAATTGCTTTTTGGCTCACGTTCTGATAAAACATGGACATAGAGTTGTAAGGAATCCCCCTCAAAATGAATATTCCCTTTCTTGTCTGTTTTTCTTTGTTGCTGTGATAAATTTTCAAATGTCTTTGTTTTAAGTATCCATCATGGGCGCTCGGCAGACCACTGGCACTGTCCGCTACGGCCAGGCACTGCCATCTTCCTCTTACCAACACATGAGGATACACAAACGCATCCTGGGCCACCTCTCTGCAGTCTACTGTGTCGCCTTCGACCGCACCGGTCGACGAATATTTACAGTGAGTCCCGATTTGCGGACCATTCGAATTACTCGACGTCTTATCTCATTTCTGGCAAATGTTGTGTTGTTTTAGGGTTCAGATGACTCCCTTGTGAAAATCTGGGCTACAGATGATGGCCGGCTCCTTGCAACGCTCCGTGGTCATGCCGCTGAGATCTGTGATATTGCCGTCAACTACGAGAACTCGCTCCTCGCCTCGGCAAGCTGCGACAAAATCATCCGAGTGTGGTGCCTGCGGACCTGCGCACCCATCACCGTGCTGCAAGCGCATGCTGCCTCCATCACATCCATTCAGGTGAGTGAAATGAACATGCTTGTTCGAACTGAAAAAATAAATACCTGCATCCCAACCAACCAACCATGTGTTCCCCTTTTCTTTTAGTTCTGCCCTTCAGCTAGGGGTGCAACGCGCTACCTGGCCTCTACCGGTGCAGATGGCATGGTGTGTTTCTGGAAGTGGCACTCTGTCAGCATGAAATTCAAGTAAGTATTTCTGACATCTGCCACTCATCACAACATTCTAAAGTTGAAGTTGATTGTAATGGAAATATGTGTGTACTCATAATGTGCAGTGATCAGCCGGTCAAATTTGTTGAGCGGTCACGTCCTGGGGTGCAGGTCTCTAGTTCCTCCTTCAGTGGTGGTAAGTGTACTCGCGTTAGAAGCCGACGTTCGAGTTGAGGAAATTGTGTCATTTCATATTGAGTCTTTTGTTGATAGGTGGGATGTTCATGGCTACTGGTGGAAGCGACCACATGGTCAGGGTTTACTATCTTGGTGCTGATCCCCCGATGAAGGTCTCTGAGTTGGACGCTCACACGGTGAGAAACGCCGAAGCTACATAATTTTATTACGATATCAATGGACAACATGTTAACATGTCACCATTCTGATTTTGTAGGATAAAGTTGTTGTTGTCCAGTTTTGCCATAATAGTGAGAGGTAAGAATCAGTTTGTTATTCATATGCTCGAAAGTTTTGGACACACTTTCTGTTGCTAGTGAATGAGAAACTGTTCAGGCCTTTGATTTGTGGTGCATTCATAACAATCAACTTTTCTTTCTTTCTTTTTTTTATGTGTGCAGCCTCAAGTTTGTGAGTGGCAGTCGCGATGGCACGGCTAGGATTTGGCATTACCAGCAACAAGAGTGGAAGAGTATCGCTTTAGACATGGCTGCCAGGCTTCCAGGGTAAAAAAAACAAAACATTTTTGTGGCCATCGTGGGATTATACAGCGATGTCACTCAGTGTTCCATGATGGAATGAAAACCTTTCCTGCAGGAGTTCTGTTGTCAATGGAGATGATAAAACCAAGCTGGTGGTGACCATGGTGGCTTGGGACCGCGCAGATCACACCGTCACTACAGCTGTGTCAAACTATCAACTTAAAGTGTGGAATGCAAGTACTGGAGAGCTGCAGCATGTTCTTTCAGTGAGTGCTTTCTCTCTGCTGCCCCAATAGATACGAGGGATGTGGGGGAGCGGGAAAAAAAAAAACGTGCTAAACAATTTTGCTCTCTGCTCCAGGGTCATGACGATGAGGTGTTTGTGCTGGAGGCACACCCAATTGACTCGCGCATCTTGTTATCAGCCGGCCACGATGGCAATGTTTACATCTGGGACCTGCGCAAAGGAGTGAAGATTCGCAATTTCTTCAACATGGTAATCCAGAAACGATGACTCGATTAATCATGAGTGATCTCTTTATTGAGGAGCTTTCCCAGCTCATCCTTCATCCTTCCCCCAGATTGAAGGTCAAGGCCATGGGGCTATTTATGACTGCAAGTTCTCAGCTGATGGTCAGCATTTTGCCTGCACTGACTCACATGGCCATTTGCTCATCTTTGGCTTCGGTTGCAGCACGCCATATGAGAAGGTATCCGAGTGTATTGTTTCTTCATATGGACAATAAGTCCCCCATTCTTCCCATCCAAGATAGTTAAGAACTTCACATGTCAATTGTTGCACACATGGTTCAGCTGCTGTTTTTTAAACAACACAAACGCTGTTTTAATCCCCTCCAGATTCCTGACCAGATGTTCTTCCACACGGATTACCGACCTCTTATTCGAGACTCAAACAACTATGTCCTGGATGAGCAGACACAGCAGGCCCCGCACCTCATGCCTTCGCCTTTCTTAGTGGACGTTGATGGCAATCCTCACCCTACACACTATCAGCGACTGGTACCGGGAAGAGAGAATTGCAAGGACGATCAGCTAATACCTCAACTTGGATACATGACTAACAGTAATACAGGATCTCTTTTAGCAATTCATCTGGCATGCATCATTTAATTTCTGGGAATATACCTGATGATGTCATTTTAATTTGATTTTGTTCTCCAAGATGAAGGAGAGTTGGTTGAGCAAGTTCTTGGCCAGCAAACGGCAGAAAATGTCGAAAGCATTCTGGACAACCTCATCAGACAGTTGCAGAATCAGCAGGATGAGCATCAGAATGCAGAACTCCAGGCTGACGAAGCAGACGGTAGGTGTAAATTTTTTCTATTATGAATTGGAACCCCGAATGAATTTTTAACATTCGGTCTCTATTTTTGTTTGGCAGGTGATGCAGTGGAGGTGGTCGCTTCCTCTCCAGATGATGTGGGTCCTCGCAGGAGTGGGCAGGTGGACGGCATGTGGCAAATGCAGCATAATGCCCTGCGCAGTCAAGTGGCCACCGAGAGAGACTTGTTGGCCTGGAGTCGCAGAGTGGTGGTCAATGAATTGCCGCAAGGAATATTTAAGTAAGTCGGGAAGGAATTTCATCCGATTTTTGGACTGAAAAGAGTGCAAACTCAAGCGGTGAGGAATCTACATGTTTTTGTATCGTTTCTTCAGTGTTATGGAGGAAAGCAGACAAGCCAAAAGTGATAGGGAATGTTTTCTATATAATGCAGAGAGAAGAAAGAAACCAGTAACCAGTCCACCCAAGGTTTGCATACCTATGACTCCTCTATTTTATTTTTGCCATAAACACAAAATATTTATCTCATTGCTTTTCTCTTTTGCTCTGTAGGTTGAGCCCCTGACCACACGCCTGCGGCGCTTGCGTCCGACAAAGAAAAAACAACAGCGACATGCTTATGAGACACGCTCGGCTCAAGTACGACGTCCACGGAACCGGAGCGGTCACGAACGAACGTCTAACAGCCATGCAGACTCCGATAGTGAAAGAGAAGTTGGTTCATATTCTTTCATCTCCAGGGAAAAAAAAACATCAGGAGTAATTTCATTGTGTTTTTTTAATATAACGAATTACTATGATTAAACGTTTGTGAAGCAAAACAACCTGATGTGTCATAATTGTTAAACAGAGGAACACCTTTTTTAAACTCATTTGAAGAACTACAAATTTCAAGGGATTTAAATTGCAGAGAAAAAAATCCTGAACCAGTGAATCTCAAACAGATTCATGAAGATTTATTACGCAGAGGAAAACACTTTTTAACTAAGTTGTATATAAAAATTCTGCTTTCTTGTGTCCCATTCAAAATCTTCTCTAGTAAATTTCAGGTTTTTAATAGCTGATATGCTCCCTTCAAAACGTCTATCTTTATTTAATATGTCATATACCAACACTTAACCTTTTGATATTTAATATTAAACTTTTTTTTTTATATTTGTGTTTTTACCAGGGAGCCGATCAGGGGGAGGCCAGCAGTGCGTCCTCTGACAGTGAAGCTCAGTGGCAGAGTGAGAGCAGCTCCAGGTGATGATCTTTGACTCAAGCTGATCAATTCTATTTCCGCAGACTTAACAGCCATCCTTCACTTGTAGTGATTCCTCAAGTGAGTATTCTGATTGGACTGCCGATGCTGGGATAAACCTCCAGCCCCCTAAGCGATCAACCAGGAGGCCTGTCCAGCCCTCGGGTTACAGCAGCTCTGAGGAGGAAGAGGAGGACGAGGAAGAAGGTAATGAGAATGCAAAGGAGGAAAAGAAAAAGGACAGCAAAGAGAAGAAGAAAAAGCCCAAAGAGACCAAGCAAGTGAGTTGCAACCTCCTACAGCATCTGTTGCCACATTGCTAGGACATCAATCAAACAATATCAATGTTGTTTTTCCTGGCCTATACGTCGTCCTTTAACACCGTTTATGTTCTCAGAAACCCACGACCTCTCTGGGAGGACTTGATGCATTGGCGTGGCTGCCACCCTCATGGATAATGGAGACCATCCCCCGTCGTTCACCTTTTGTCCCACAAATGGGAGATGAGGTAGAAGCTCGCTCATTTGCGCTCATTTAAGCCGTGAAAATTAATTTTGTCCACAGTCAATGAAACGTGAACAGCCAATAGGATGAGATATGAATGGATTGGGAAAACCAGCTTCATTGCACCAATACAATTGTTTGTATTAGCCAAAGCGAAACCTTGAAATGGAGCTGCTCATACAATATTCTGCAGTTTGAACATCTTATTGGTTGACTGTATTACTAATCGATGTGACTCTTGTCTTCACTCAGCTCATCTACTTCAAACAGGGCCACCAGGCTTATGTCCGGGCGGTCCGCAGGTCCAAAGCCTACAGCATCAACCCTCAGAAACAACCGTGGAACAAACTCCAACTCAGGGTTAGGCTCACCATTGAACAAACTAATATTGTGCTTTGAAAGTGGGCCTACATTTTTAGGCATTGGCAAAAACACACCAATAATTGTCATCACCTCGAATTGAAATAGCTGCTCGGGTGTGCTACAATTCTGCATCTGCAGTTACAAATCTTGAATATGAATTGAATGTGTTCCAAATGTCAGCAACAGTTAAATGATTTGGTCTCAGATGTAGAGAGACGCTGATTCGTCAAAGCATTTCTGGCATTTTCTTTATTTACTTTGTGGTTGTTTCTCCTTGCGACCCAATACAGGACCAGGAATCTGTGAAGGTCGTCGGAATTAAGTATGAAGTGGGACCGCCCACTCTCTGCTGCCTAAAACTGGCTTTCTTAGACCCACTCTCAGGAAAGATGACCAATGACTCATTCTCCCTAAAGTGTGTTTTCATATCAAGTCAAATATAATTTTTTTTTTTTTTTTTTTTTTTTTTTTTTACTCAAATCTCTCTTCTTTTTCCCTTCAAAGGTACCATGACATGCCAGATGTTATCGATTTCCTTGTACTGCAACAGTTCTACAATGAGGCTAAAGACCACAACTGGCAGCCAGGTAAGGCCGCACCTCTCCGTCTTTAGGCGTTTTCATACACGTGTGATTGCTGCTGACGCTTTATCTCCTTGCTTGCTCCAGGTATGAGATTCCGCAGCATCATTGATGACGCTTGGTGGTTTGGCCTGGTGGAGGACCAGGAGCCTTTGCAATTGGATTATCCAGACAGCATGTTTCAGTGTTTTGCAGTCAAGTAAGTGTGCTTTTTCTTTTTCTGCTCGATAATAGAGCTCATTTTTGTTCTATACTTTTCAGTCAAATAAGTTCTATGTGTTGTCTGTACGACTGTATCGACTCCTTTGTCTGATCAGGTGGGACAATGGTGAGCAGGAGAAATTGAGCCCTTGGGACATGGAACCAATTCCAGAGGAAGGTTAGTAGTATTAAGGCAACTGGATTTAATTATTGAGCCCAGGCACATATTTTGTGTGAGTGTTTCCCTCCTCCATCACACCTGATTGAAATGATCCGTAGCCTTCTCAAATGACACTTTTCCTGCTTTCAGCTTTATTACCTGACCAGGTGGGTGCCGGCGTGGACGTTTCAGAGGATGAGTTGGAAGCTCTGCTCTACAAGCCCCAGGAAGGAGAGTGGGGGGCGCACACACGGGATGAAGAGTGCGATAGAATTGTCCATGGCATCGATCAGCTGCTTACACTTGGTACGTATCAGAAGTTGCTGGATTAGTTGTCATGCGACTTCATGATGGATCTGCTTTTCTGTCGTTCCACAGATGTTGCCAAGCCGTTTGCTTCGCCTGTAAATCTTGAAGCGTACCCTCTGTACTGCACTGTCGTGGCCTACCCCACGGACATCAGCACCATCTACAAACGCCTGGAGAACCATTTCTACAGGTACGCCGCAGCACACGCGACCGCGCTGTGATCGAAGCGTGTTTACACCAAGTTGCACTTTTCTATTTCAGGCGGATCTCCGCTCTCATGTGGGAGGTGCGCTACATTGAACACAACGCCCGCACGTTCAACGAACCCCAGACCCCAATCGTAGCTGCGGCCAAAGTGGTGACGGACGTTCTCCTCCACTACATCGGGTAACTCGTTCGCATTAATTTTCACAGTCGCACACCTGGTGATCCAATTAGAAATCGCCGTATTCATAGATTGGACAACGGAGTAATGATGCACCTCTTCTGTGTTTCCAGAGACCAAAGCTGCACTGACATCTTGAATCTTTATCATCGACTGAAATCTGAGCTCAGCAGTGGAGAAGATGAGGTGAGACTGGAGTGTTATGTTTATTTTTTGTTTTTTTAAATTTATTTCAATTTGGGTTTTTTTGTGTTCCCCTGCAGGCAAGAGAGGTGGATGTGGACTCCGACACTCCGGGGACATCTTCAGGACATCGGGTGAGAGAGACAGCGGCACTCGGTGGCAACAATTCAACATGACCTCAAAACACCACGTGCATCCCTAGAATTTGTCACTTTTCTGGTTCCAGGAAAGCAACTCAAAGAAGCGCGGGGTGGTTTTGGACGTGAAAGCGTGGCGAGGCCAATGTCGAGAGCTGCTGCGTAAAATGATCTCCTCCCATGATTCTCAGCCGTTCAGGCAGCCGGTTGATCTCTTTGAGTATCCGGTAAAATAATCAGCAAGAACATCAACACGGCTTCACATAATACCCATAAAGATAACGTCTGAAAATATAAAACAAATTGCAAATTGAACTGCACAAATCTGTCCTGCTTTTGTTCAGGACTATCGAGACATCATCGATACTCCCATGGATCTGGGCACCGTGTCAGAGACGCTGATCGCTGGCAATTATGAGAACCCCATGGAGTTTGCCAAAGATGTCCGCCTCATTTTCAGTAACTCCAAAGCATATACACCAAACAAGAAGTCCCAGGTAGAGCACTGAAGTTGCTTCCGTTCACCATCCACACTATGTGAAGGCCGAAGTTCTCAATGTTCTTGGTTTTCTGTTTAGATCTACACAATGACACTCAGCTTGTCGGCCTTTTTTGAAAAAAGCATCATCTCCATCATCTCTGACCACAAGTCGGCCATTCAGAACGAACGGCGCGCTCGTCAGAGGGAGAGTTACCGGAATCGGTTGCACAATGGAGGCAGCTCACCAACTGTGAGGTACGCTAAGCCTCTACGCCACTGCACGCATACTCACAGTTTACTATTTGTGCATTTTTATTGTGCACTGTACTCAATGTTAACTGCTGTGAGCCGTAATTATTTGGGAGGTCCTTTAAAAATATGAACATCCCTTGTTTTATGTTTGCGCAGCTCTAAAAAGAAGCACAAGTCAGATGCGGTGTCACACTCCAAAAAATCCAAGACCTCAGTGAAGAAATGCTCTCAGAGACCACATAAAGGTATGAAATGATTCCGATTGATCGTATTTTCAAACCGCGCCGGACGGTGAATGAGTGCTTCACTCATACCTGCCTCACAATTCGGAGGTCCGGGGTTTGATTATCGTCGCCTGCCTTCCTCCCACATTCCATAAACAGGAAAATTAGGTCTAATGCAGATTACAGCAACTATGAATGTTGATGTGAATCATCATGTACTTGTGCCTTGCAATTAGCTGGCAACCAATACAGGCTTTACCTCGTCATTCCCCCTGAAGTTAGTTCACCTGCAACCTTAATGAGGACAAGAAGTATTATCGAAAATGGATGGATGGGTTTTACAAACACAATGAGATGACTTTAGATCAAATGCAGCGTGTTCATTGAGACGTGTTTCTTTAGCTCAGCAAAGTGGAAGTGTAGCACAGGACGAGGAGCTGCCCTACAACGTCCAGCCTTCTTCTCCAAGTTCAGGGACAAGCAGCGACCACAGAAACCGGCAGCGGCACCGATCCAAGCGTAACCAAGCAACTCCGACCAAGAAATCAGGTATCCGATACATTCTTTTGTCAGGGGAACTTAATGAGTGCGTGTTCAGAATGCAGCCTGCATCACTCTGAGGCAACTTGTTTCCTCCCTGGCAGTCAATGAAGGGTATTAAATAACAGAATGAAATGATAATATCAAACTCTTGGGACATAATAGACTCGAATGGCAGAGTGACAGAATTGATCAGACGCATGCTCTACGTGAAAATCCGTAATAGAGTCCATCTAAGAGTCTTCAACACATAGTTTTGTATGCTTCAAAGCTATTCAAACAAAACACATATTTGATCACAAAAAAATAAAAAAAAACATAAAATGTATAGAAAATACTGCCCTTATATTTGTATTTAAATATCTGGCCATGGGTCGGCCAAGATTAACGGGTGTTCATTCCATGGTGAGTGACGACTGTCGTCTGTTGTTGAAATAATCTCGCCAACAACGCCGTGTGTAACAGGACTCCAAAGGAGCGTCTCCGACCAGCGGTCCGGTCCGGCCCCGGCTCAGTCTGACGACCGCGACGACGACGATGAGTCGGGGTCCAACAGCTCCTCATCCGAGTCATCTTCCGCGTCGTCGTCATCGTCTTCCTCCTCCTCCTCCTCCTCTTCCTCGTCTTCGTCCGACAGCGACAGCAACTCGGACTGCGAGGCGGAGAAATACGTGGAGGGCGGAGATCACGACTACAGCAAAGCCCCCAGCTTGTCGCTGCGGATCTCTTTGAAGGACAAGACAGTTACCTCAGGAAAGCGGAAACACAAAGGAGGAGGGGACACAATGAAGGGTGCTAAGAAAGCACGCGTGCAGCAGCCCGTAGAAATTGAGGAGGAGGAGGAGGAGGATGATGAGGAGGAGGAGGAGGAAGAAGAGGAGGAGGAGGAGCAGCAGCAAATACAACCAGGAAATATCATACCTGAGGTACAGGACGATGAAGAAGAAGAAGAGGAGGAGGAGCTGGAAGAAGAGGAGGAACCCGATGAAGAGGAAGATAGCTCGTCAACCGCAGCGTCGGTCGTTGCTACCGCCAAAGGCTCAGGAAGCAACAGCGCGTGCCACAAGCCTCATCAGGTGACCACTCGCCAGCAAGGCCGCAGGACAGTCGTGTATCAGGACGAGTCGGAGGACGACGCTCACGCCTCCAAAGACGACGACCCCCTCAACCTGGGCAGGTCCCGCTCGGGACGGGTACGGCGCATGACTGAGAAAGCTCGCGTCAGCCACCTCATGGGCTGGGGCCACTGAACCTCCACAAAACAAGCAACTACACTGCAGGGATTTTTTCTCTTCCTTTTTTGTACAGGTGTGTAAATAAAACAAAAGAAAATATATGTATAGACAACGGTGGGTGCAAGGTGATTTATTGTTTTTTTTTTTATCTAAACAATGGTGCTAATATGTTGCCATGGGGTTTTTGTGACCCCGGCTAAAAGCTGCTGGTCATCTCGGCCCTTCTCCCTCCCTGGGACTCATCGCGTCGGCCTTACTGCTCCTCTTCCTCTTCATCTTCAAGCGCGTCACAACTTAACAATAGTCAACGCTTTGCCGATTGTCTCGTCACTGGCCACCAAAGAAAGAAAGGAAGCAGGAATGTGACCACATGGTGCTTGTTTCTTCCTAATCGCTCCCACTATCTGGATCACCTTTTATCCAGTTTGTTTTGTTTTTATTTCACGTAAGAGGGAATGATTCAGTAATCCAGCTTTCTCACAATTTCCACAAACTGTAAATAGGACGTCTTCACTTGCTTCCCTTTAATGACATTTTCTTTTCAAAGTTTATTTCTTAGTTAGAATTTGTTTTTGCCTGCATCCTATTCGTATTTGTACTTTTCCTAGAAGGATGCCGTCACGAAGACTCCCAGTCCAAGCAAATGTGTCGCCACAATCTTTCACAGTCATAGTTCTTGCTTCTACTTTACTTGGATTGCTGTGTCCTGCATTGACCGGAATGAGGAACGTGATATTTTTGCACATTTTATTTTCTCCATGTGGCAGCTTAGCAGTGATGAAAACAAAGAATTAAAGATTCTTGGGATAATGAATTCTCATCAAACTAGATTCACAATGCATCCATTGTTTTACTTTGTGCGATCAAGAGTTGGGAAATCAAATTAGAACACGTTTTTTTTTTTCTTTTCAAAATAACATGCGGTGCTATAAGCCTGAGCATTAACTGGTGTCAACAAAATGATTAATTTATCAATTCCATGATTTTGTCTGGTCTCTTCATCAAAATAGTTGACATACATGACACATTCTACTGTGAGTGGAACTCAACTTTGTGACTTTTTATACAGTCTTTTGATTTTTTTTAAATAAAGATTTTTTTTAAATTACTATAATGGTTTGTGTGCTTTCTTATTGCAGCCGTTTGTCCTTCAGCTCTCTGTGTAACTTTGTCCTAATAGAACATTGTTTTTATTGAACTATGTTCAACTGGGGAAATTAATTATTTCATATTTTACATTAAATGTTTGCTTTCTTACAAAAATATTTTTCAAGCAGTCTAGCTTAGATGAACACATTTATTTAGGCCAAAAACGGTAGCAAAATCGAGCATTGCATTAAATTTGGTCTCTTTTTTTCATTGCTAAAAATTGGTTTCAAATCTATGCATAATTTATTGAACTTTTATAATAAAAAAAAAAAATGCCAAGTCAAATCTTTCCCTATATATTTCCTACAGGTTCAGGAGTTAGCGCACTGGTAGGGTTCGTGGTACATGCTGCTGCTTTTCACGCAAATGGTTCGGGTTCGATTCCCTGCCAGACACTTCCAGGACAGTCAGTTTACAAATAATTTGATTTGATGAAATGTGATTATATCCCAGCATCCCATCAACAACCAATGGCAGAAGGCCTCGGAAGGTCCCGCTGAACAAAGACTTGTTACGTGTGTCTGACTGTTCCGCTTGAACGCGTTGAAAGGTGGGCTGAGTCAGAGCAGAGCAAACAAGGTTGAGCTGTGACGCACGACACCGTGCCTCACCTCCATACTGCGGACTCCATCAATGCATGGAGGAAAATTGTCACTTGGACAGGTTTGAACCACCCACCCGCAAGTCGGCATCCATACTAAGAATCAAACAGAAATGGCAACTCCAGACAAAAAAATGGTTGGATGTTATTTTTACTCTTCACCATGCATCGCACAACAATGTCAACACTGATAGATCATGACAGGAGGGCTATACGTCCATTTTTTAGGCGCAACGAGCCCAATGACCACAACAGATACAATCCGTTGGAAACGCATATATTTGCACATATTAATTCAATATCGCATCGGAGAATCACAAGCAGGACAACACCACAGCTATCTACTGTGACTATAGAAAGGGTACGTGTACAACGTGAATCAAAATGAAACACGCTCATCAACGGAAAGGATTATTAGGTTCTGCAGGTGTACCTAATGTTGTGGCCAGTAAGTGTACACATACATCTTCTTACATCTAATCACGTGACATCATCGACCACTTGAATAATGCAGACAACGTGTTTACACAAGTGATGCTCGCGAAATCCACGACTCACTTAGTCACACACTAAAACGTAATCATATTTTTTAGGTGTTCTTCAGAGTGGAGCTGCTTCATTAAATTACAATTAATCCATCAATGAGATTTCAAAATCAAAATAAACAAAAGACACATCACAGTGCTGTGAGGGGGGATGCAATGTCATGCTGAAACCGGAGAAGTAAAAACAATCGAACACTTTTCAAGTTGTCATACTTGTAAGCCAATACAAACACTTAGAAGAACGATAAAAATTGCATTTTTTCTTTTGCTTTATTTTGTTTCTGTTTTGTCAAATATTCTCTCATTTTGAATTTAATGCCAGCAATACATTAAAAAAAACTGTCATGTTTACCATAATCTGACCTTTTCTTGTCACAATACTCAATAAGTGTTTGGCTTCAACAGTTTGAACGTTAACTAAATTGTCTTTTAGTGAATCCAATTGAATATCGTATGAAAAGGATTTGGAAATCATGTCTTCTGGGGTTTATGTCCCAACTTCATCTGAAATGGGGTTTGTTTTACATGAGAACGCTGTTCGGGAATAATCGGAACAATTTTTCATACTCGCCGTCTCTTTTGCTCCGTGTCCATAGTCTATTTTGCATTTCTCTCATTTCCAAAAGTCTTTGCCTCTGGACCCCGTTCAGTCCTGACCAAGGTGGGATGTCAAAAGGACACTGTGCCCGAGGGGGGGGAGGCTGCTTCATCTTTTCTAAACTTGCCTGAGTGCCTGTGGCGGCACGTTCGGCAATCTGAAAATGTGCCTTCACCGCCTCCCAGAGGGCACAAAGCCGTGGCTACACCAGGCCGCTTTGCACGTTCACGTGGACCGGGTAGGGGTGGTAGACGAGCGAGGGCTGCGCCTGCGCCACAAAGTAGCTGCCGTAAATGGGCTCGCTCATGTAAGGGGCCGGTTGGTAGAAGCATGTGACCTTGGCGGCGTTGGGGATGGCGTTCTGCTCCCCCAGCACCCTCAGCGCCAGCACGGTGATCATGTTGAGCGTCTGCCGCCTCTCGTGACCCATCAGGCACACGGTGCTCTCGTCGATGACGCGGCGCAGAGTCATCAGGTAGTCGTACTTGCTGCTCTCCTCGCTGCCCGTCAAGTGGCAATGCAGGTACGCCTCGATCTTGCGCTGCTGCTCCTTCACGTCGGGAAAATCGATGAAGAAGCGCGAGCACATGTACCTCTCCAAAGACTTGATCTCCGTCTCGCTGGCTGGCCGAAAGTTCCTCACTAAGAGCTCGCTGTACTTGAGCAGGCCCCCTCCTCGAATCTCCTCGGGGTGGTGAGTGGCGATCAGGTGCTGCCGGAGGTGCTCCATGGCCTGCGCGAAGTCGCCATACATGCACTCCACTGCCACGGAGGACCCGAACGAGCTGATCGGTCGAGTCTCTGAACTGACGTCCCGAGTCGGTCCGACTTCCGCTTCATGTGTGTGGCCACCAGAATGGCAATCTGGAGGCTTCTTGGAATGTTTGGGCTTGACGGTTGGCTCCGCAGCCCGATGGGTTTCCGGTCCGGTGTAAAGTGTGCCAGCCGCACCTAAAACATTTGTCAAAGTGCTCTGCGAGGGAGCTACTCCATGAGCCCCGTCTTGCGACGGCGACTCGATTGGCGTTGCTATCGGCTCGGTGGTCATATCGGACACGTCTGTGAGCAAAGACCATTTTTCAGGACGACAGATCATCTTGCGGGACATTTTTCTTTGTAGTTTGGGCGAGGGGCAGTATTCTGGTAGAACCTCTGGGGACATACTGCAGGTTTTCTTCGCCGGGGGCGGGGAGGAGAACTCGTGACGGGACTCTTGCAGGGTGGCGACGGCAGAGTCCACTTGGACACAATCCTGCACGGCGGATTTCCCGAGCGATGCTTTACGCGAATGACAGGCCTCATCTTGAACTCGCAACTTTAAACAAGCCGGCGGAGACGAAACCACCGGAGATCCCTTGGATAACTCTTCTTTGTCATGGCCGGGCTCAAAAACAACATCCTCTTCGGCGCGCGCGTCCCGTTGCGGCTCCTCCTGCTGAGAGTGAACCTTGAAATCGACATCTTTCGACGCTAACTCCTCGTGTCCGTCGCGCTTTTCGGTCTGCGCTACCTCCTCAGCATCTCGACGATGATGCACGATCTCGCCACCGGAAGCCGTCTGAGGGACGCTGGAATGCCCTCGCTCTTCGTTCGCCCCCTCGCTGTCTTTGGACGCCAACTGGCGAGCATCCGAGGACAACTTCCTCCCTTGTCTGCTGTCACATTCCCAGTAGGACTCCAACATGCGGTCCAGGATGATCTGGAAGGAGTCGACGCTAAATTCAAACTGCCTGCGAAGAGCGCTGACGAATCTCAGGCCCAGCGTTTTGGCTCTGTTGTTGGACAGCGAGATGAGGCTCCATCTGTCGTGCTCGTTGAAAACTTTCACCATCTTTTGCACGTAAGCTTCTTTCATGGTCAGGCAGGTGATCTTGCGTCTGCTAACGCCGCATGGGAGGAGGTCTCTCAGGCTGCCCAACACCACCTCCTTGATCACCTGGAAGTCCTCCTGTCTGGGTAACTCCACCCCGAAAATAATGTCTAAGTCCCTGACGTCGAGGCCGTTGTCCCTCACCAGAACGTGGCTGGCGCTGGCTCCGTTGAGGCGGATCTCCTTCACCCGGATGTTTCTTTCGACAAGTCCATCCTTCACCACACGGATGATGTCTTTGGCACTCACCTGCAGCGTCGGAAAATTCCCTCGCCCGTGAATGGGAATGACCTCGGTTAGGATTTTATCGAGAGCCTGGAGCTGCTCCAGGGTCAGGTGGTGGAATCGTTTCTCGGTTGGAGGCGCCGTCATGCTGGTCTGTGAACACAGGTGGCAAAAGTAGAAGTGCAGGTACTCAAATACTTCTTTTTTTTTTTTTTAAATATGTTTATATATTTTATTAACTTACGGTAGCGTGCTCATGTTGAGAAGGAAAAAAATGACAAATGTCCTGTTAATAAATTAACAAAGCAATTTTGACAAAGTAAGGAAAGTACAGATATCGGGAAAGTAAATAATCCAATACAGATGGTGAGAAAATTTCATTGAAATACAATAATGAAGTCTAGAATTTTGAATCTTCAATGAAGCTAACGCACATCTTTATGGGATTTTGCAGGAAGTCTGAACCCGATGGCCTTTACTAGTTCTTTGCCTGTGAAGTGGCGGTGATGAATCTAACCATGTGATGCGCTTTGCGCACTCGAGGGCATGTGTGCATGAGGAGGCGCTTTTATTCCTGCTGCTATGAGGCGAAAGCTTTGCATTGTATTGAGGCTTCGTTATTTGTGGGATGACTCATTCCATTTCAGTAATCAACATCAAAACCATATTTAAAGCTACTAAGACACATTTGTGACAGTTGTAGGTTATTCAAGAAGGAATTTTATAGAAGATGTGAAATCTCACATTAGCGTTTTCTGATTGGATTATCATCATCTATTTTACTTGATTAATTCACTTTTTACTGCGGAAAGTGTCCCTATAAACGCTGCGTTTGAATTAAATGGCACTTTTTTTTTTTTTTATATATTCCAATTATTGATGCATTTTAATGAAAAGGTGAAAGATGATAGCTGTGAGTTTCATTACAAAGAAAAAATATAGATACTTGATGAAGTCGCAGCAAACAAGATGGTTCAGCATGTCATTATGTCCAAAGTGTTAAGGGTTTAAATCAGCTGGGTCCTTCAGCAGGAATCCTCTCTCCCCCATTTCCACTTTTTTTTTTTTTAAGTACAACACCATGAGTCATCCAGCTGCTCGATATTCAATGGCACGAATGCAAAACAAATAGTCCATAAGTGCAATTGTACCCTACGAATAAAGGCAATGAAGCACACATTCTATTTTGAAACGTGAGTTTTGATATTTCACTAAAGTTAATTTAGAAATGACCTGAAAGCCCGTTTTATTTTAGAGTAAACAGGTTGACAGCATATTATGGAGAAACATGATTGAAAAATAAACTTACCTTTTTTTTTTAACCCGACAAATTAAAACTGAACGCACAGCCGCAGAAAGGCAAACCCAAAAAGACTCTCGGATATATCCAAAAGGTTTATCGGACCTCTTTTAAAAAGAGGTTAAATCACTGGCAACTCGCGATATTATCCCCCTCCTCAGCACAGCGGCACTGTTTCCATGGCAATCGGGCGTCACGAACATTTACGGCAAATCACGACGCTCGTTCTCGCAACTTGGAGCCCACTCAAAGTGTCCGAGCAGAATTGTTGTATGTTAGGGGTCAGTCGAAAGTATGTTAAAGATGTTGGGGGGTGCGGAGTGGGTGGGGGTGGACTTGGTGGACTTCAGCGAACTGTCAGCGACGCTGCTCCGCCGGCGTGCCACCGCTCTGCTGGCTGTTGCGGGGTGAAACGTCGCAGCAGAGCCGACCGAGTGAGTCATCCACTCTCCCCCGCCGTGATCCACAACGTAAATCCTTTATCAGCAATCAAGCGCTGGTCCCGCCCCCTTCACAGACTGGTCCAATAAGAACGATGTTTTGTATCGCAAACGTCATGAACGGAGCATTTCCGACGAACGGAAAATGGGAGCGTTATTTTTCTATATTTGAAGGCGTAAACATTTCATTCATATTCGTGTTGGGAGGGTTGGCCCGTGCTTTATGCCATATTATACAATATAATACAATACAACTTTTTTTATATTACGTAGGGGAAATTTTGTAAATAAGAAAAGGGTTTTACCACAGCAATTCACAGTTGAATACACATACAGGACTTCAGAATATTAGTTGCAAAGTCAGCCAATTCTATTTACAAAATTATGTTATAATGACATAATACAATCAAATGTAAATGTAAAGTTGAAATTCCACGAGCGGTCTTGCTTTGAGCTTAAAACAGTTGTTACATCTTCAAGAGGGAATTTAACGAAGCCTTTTCCACATTTTCCACATCCAATGTGGCTGCGAAATTCCGCGCTAAGGCGGGGTCGACCATCTTTGTGACGTCAAACGAGGCAACACCACGTGACGTTGACGTCAGCCGTATTTTGGTAAGACACCAGGAAGTGCGGAAGACGACAACGAAGGAGACCGAAACCCGAGAAGACCGACGAATTTACGGACAAATCCAGCTTTCTTTTTGCGTTTTTTGGAATAAACACCTTTTGTGAACGTCGAAGCCACCGCAGAATATCAAGCATGGATAGTATCCTTTTAAAAGACCGACAAGTGTTGGAATGCGAAGATCTAGGCTCAGACGATCATAACACGGTCTTTTTGGACGATAGTAGCTTTGTTTACGTGTTTTAAAAACAGAAATAATGATAAACCGTCATATATTCGCTGAATTTAAAAGTAAATCTTAACTTATGCAGTCTACCCTAGACGCCGGTTTGAACTCTGCTTAAGGCCTTGAAAAAAGATCTGTTGCTAAAGATCGAATAGAAAACCCCCAATATGTACAACTTGATTTTTTTAAAAATTATTTTTATTTAAACACCAATCAAGTAGAACGTGCTGTTTTTATTTTTATTTCACCACGACTGTACAGTTTATAATAATCGAATGTGACTTTAAACTATGATGGCATATTGTACATGTGGTTGAAAGGTCTTATCATGGCAACCTGAGGCATTGAACTACTCTATTGAATTTATAGTCAACATTAAATGGAAATACTATTACCTGTATCTGTCACTAGCTACTGATTGCTCCAATGGTTAATGAGTTGTTTTAAGTTTGAATGGTTTCCAGTTTTGCAGTCTGTGACGTTAGCACTTGAATGTTTCTACTGCATTGTTTTGTTGAGAGCTCTGAGTCACTCTCAGCCCTTGTCATTCAAATGTATGTGCCACTGTTACTTGTTTTTCCTTTAACCTCATATCCTAGAGCATCTTTTCAGTTTAAAGTTTGCCGCCAAAGAACTCCAAAGAAACTCCAAGAAATGCGACAAAGATGAGAAAATGGAGAAAGCGAAAGTCAAGAAAGTATGTGGCCGAACAACCGGTTACTAGATTTGGCTGTAGACAGTTGACACTGTTTGTGTTTTATCTTTAGGCCATCCAAAAGGGAAACATGGACGTGGCGAGGATCCACGCAGAGAATGCCATAAGACAGAAGAACCAGTCTGTGACCTACTTGAGGATGAGCGCTCGGGTGGAAGCGGTGGCCGCAAGGGTCCAAACTGCTGTCACAATGAACCAGGTATTATCATATAAGAAACCGCGGAACGTTAAATAATGAAATCCCAACCAAAGCAAGAAAGGAACATAATGTGCGCATATACCGTGCAGTGTACATGGACAATCCCGAAAAACAAACACAAGACAAGGACACTCAAATGATATATTATTTGGACATTTTGTGGAGTCTGAAGGCCGAAGAGCTGCTTTTTATCTCTTTCTTTATTTTGTCGCTTCTGTCGACTGAAAATGACGTCACAGTTGCTCAGGTAACGACCAATCACGGCTCACCTGATTTCGGAATTTGAGCCATGATTCATTGCGTCCTTATCTGAGCCCTGAGCAACTGTGATGTCATTTTCAGTCGACAGAAGTGACAATATTGTCGGTTCCACTTTCGTAACCATGTTGTTCTTCTCAGGTCACCAAATCTATGGCTGGAGTGGTGAAAGGCATGGATGTCACTTTGAAGTCCATGAATCTGGAGAAGGTATAGTCTTTTTCAAAAATGTATGAAATAATTAAATGTCCCTATGGACAAATTGTGCCTGGACCCAAAAATTGATTATGAAGGGCTGTTGGGGTGCACTCATTTCTGTTGAGCACGGCTCATTCTCTGGATGTTTTCCTTGCAGATTTCATCTCTCATGGACAAGTTTGAGCGCCAGTTTGAGACGCTGGACGTTCAGACAGCGCAGATGGAAGACACGATGAGTAGCTCCACAACACTGAGCACTCCACAGGTACACGACAGTATTCATTCGACAGCGTGCTCTTCATTTTCCACACGCACACTCACGCCAATAATTTTAATGTGTGTTACAGACTCAAGTGGATTCATTGCTACATGAGATGGCAGATGAAGCAGGGTAATGTCCCGTAGGAAATCATCAAATATGCGTAGATTTAGTGCTCAAGTTAGTTTTATTTGAGGTGTATTGAAAGCTGCTTATTTCAGTTTGATGCACTTTGTTTAGGTTGGACTTGAACCTGGAGCTCCCTGAGGGGCAGATGGGATCGGTCGGCACCAGCGTGGCCTCAGCCGAACAGGTGAAGTGGCGTCTTGAAATGTTTCCCAGCAAGAAGGAGTAATAGTGACATTCTAAAATGAGTAATACTCCAAGAATGAAGTCCTTGGCGGACAAATGTTGTCCTAACCTGTGCTAATCCATAATTGTCTTTGCTTGTTGTCATCTAAAGGACGAGCTGTCACAAAGGCTGGCCAAACTCCGAGATCAAATGTAAAGGACAAGTGCAGTGGAGCGACATTGTACAACCGAGACCTGTCCATATGCATTACATGAATATTACTTTCAGATCTGTTTCTCCTCTTCACATTGGTGAATTTCTCTGGAGTATAACTCTTGTTGATTTAGTGTTTATAACAACTTACCAAAACTTAAAATGTTAGATTCGCACAGGAATGCTGAATATAGGAAATGTTGGTATGTCGCAAAACACATACACTGAAGAACTTGGAAGCAAGTGAATAGTGTGCCATTTTTTACTATATGTAAAGGCCAATTCCATACGATTACGGTGAAGAAGCGTTGGTCCGGGAAAGTCTTTTGTTCTTCATACTGTGTGACCGGTTATTCTTGTCTTTCTGTGTGAGTGACATTACAAATCCCTTTCTGATGACAAGGCCTTGTGTGGTAATCGACTGATCGTTTGGTTCCAGGTTACAATTTGCAGATTACACACAATAAACTTTTATAATATTACTACTTGTATCCCGTTGTCTTTTCAATAAATTATTCAACTCCATGTTGATGTGAAACTATTTGTTACACTATAAAAAAATGTATTGAAACTGTATTTACTGCTTTTTTCCCGTGCTTTTTCTCATTTAGGGCTAGCTGGAGCATTTTATTACATTTTTGTCTTACAATAAAATATTACACTGTCTTTCACCATTTACACTTTTGTCATAACCCAAACGAAGACAAGCAATATGAAATAAATTACGGAAATTCCCATTAAAAAACATTACGATCAATGCTTTTTTGAGTTATTGTCGAACAGCCAAAATATTATAACGTTCATCAGCATATCATTCTGTATATAGGCGGCCACAATCGACCTCAGTCATTCTTCAATACCTTTAGAAAATAATACGTTTTTGTTTCAAGATCAATAAAAACCGACCAGATAAAAATATTAACAATTCAAACTTTGAAATGGACGTCCGCTTTAAAACAAGTGGCCCGTAACCGGAATGACGAAAGTGCTTTTTTTTTCTGTCTGTCATCCACAACAGAGCGCCTACGTCACGTCATGTGACTGCGGCGTAAACAGGAAGCAGCTGATCTCAACTCTTGTCTGAACCTGATCCCATCAAGTAATGTACACAACTGGATTCTTTCACGCCAATAACTTATGTCTACCCTCGGTTGAACACAAGTAAACTTTCTGTCCAGTTTGGGTAAGATACTCAGATTGTAGTTTAATTATTTTTTAGCTAGCGGCTAAGCTACATGGCATAAATCTGTACCGTATGTCTCGCTAGCTGATTTAGCTTTAGCTTGCACATTGCTCCGTGTCTAAAAGTGGAGTTGAATGAAGTTAGGTAATTATTTAAGACGTCTAATTTCACCTAGTGCGTGTAGTTTTGCGTTTTCTTTTTAATTTTTCTTTCCTTTTTTTTTTTGCTAAAGTGGCTCCTGTGAAAGGGAACACGTAAGTGCAAAATATGTGTGCTAATTTGTGTGCCTCAGCTGAGGGCGAGGAAGAGGAGAACTGCGCATAAAGTCACCTGACCCGCAGCTCGTTGCAAACTTCCATCGTGTCTTCTGAAGGGGGATGTCCAGTTCAACCATGAAGAAAAAGGTCGGTTGCTCAAACACAACGCCATTTGACTTTTGATTGACACTGACAAAGTTCGACAGTATGTTTATTCAATTGATGAAATTGGAGCGGCTAGATGACGGAAGTCAATTTTCTTTACATTCACAACTGGAAGGTTCTTGACTTTACGTTTTTACATTGTAATGAATCTTTTTTTAAGGTGTTATTGATGGGGAAAAGTGGGTCAGGAAAGACCAGTATGCGATCAATCATCTTTGCCAACTACATAGCCCGAGACACGCGTCGCCTTGGAGCAACAAGTAAGAATGTCCAAGAAAGTCCATACATCTTCTTTCTTATTCTGCCCGTTTTTATAATTCAATCCTTTTTTTACTTGAACTGCAGTTGATGTAGAACACTCCCATGTGCGATTTCTTGGCAACCTCGTCCTAAACCTGTGGGATTGTGGAGGGTAAAGTACATTTGTTGATTATCTGCCAGCGTCTGCTTGATGCGATGATTAACACACACACATCCTTGCTTCCCCCAGACAAGACACTTTCATGGAGAACTACTTCACCAGCCAGAGGGACAACATCTTTCGGAATGTGGAAGTGCTTATTTATGTTTTCGACGTGGAGAGCCGCGAGCTGGAGAAAGACATGCATTACTACCAGTCGTGTCTGGAAGCCATCCTACAGAACTCCCCTGATGCTAAAGTCTTCTGCTTAGTACACAAAATGGATCTTGTGCAGGAGGACCAGAGGGACTTGGTAGGGTGGATGTTCATTGTTGCAGAGTTATACATAAAATACATCTGGCCATACAGTTGTGTAAAACCGGCTCCGGTGAGATAAATAAGTTTGAAATTAAATGTAAAAACCTTTGTATAAAATTTAATGCCAAAGACTAAAATGAGTAAATAGTTATTTTTGTCTACTTAATGTCGTTTCTGGGAGGCAGTCATCGTTTTTTCAAAGCACTATTTTAATTCATTTACGGTGATATTTTGTCAACGTTAATTTTAGACATTTTATTCATTTTCATTAACTACAATAATTTTGTGTGTGTGCGTGTGTTGCCTTTAGATCTTTAAGGAACGTGAGGAGGACTTAAAGAGATTGTCCCGACCTTTAGCTTGCACGTGCTTCAGGACGTCCATCTGGGATGAAACCCTGTACAAGGTTTGCCCGCGTGACCGGTCGTGAGATTTTTTTTTCTTCTAATAAGCCTGACCGATGCTCGACCAAATGCTTAAATACGTATTCCTGCAGGCGTGGTCCAGCATTGTATACCAGCTTATCCCGAACGTCCAGCAACTTGAGATGAACCTGAGGAATTTTGCGCAGATTATCGAGGCAGATGAAGTCCTTCTTTTTGAGAGAGCCACATTCCTGGTCGGAATACAAAACAAAGCAACATCTGGGCACCATGTTTGCACCCCATATGTAAACATATATTCTTTACTGCCGTTTTTTGTGCAATGCTTTCAATGCAGGTGATCTCCCACTACCAGTGCAAAGAGCAGCGGGATGCTCACCGCTTTGAGAAGATCAGTAACATCATCAAACAGTTCAAACTCAGCTGTAGGTACGTTCACAGAATAGTCCAAATGTCACGCAACGTGAGACATGCGTAGAACTGTCTTGTATCGCAGGTTATGTTTGCGTCGCCCCCTCCCGTCCTAATCAGAAAAAGCCAAAGAAACAAAGCGAAAGGTCAGCACTCATGAGGCTGACATTCTTTCATTCTATTTCAGTAAACTGGCAGCCTCTTTCCAAAGCATGGAAGTGAGGAACTCCAACTTTGCGGCCTTTATTGACGTCTTCACCTCCAACACATACGTCATGGTCATCATGTCAGACCCGTCTATCCGTAAGTAGTCACCGAATCGTACAGTGGAGCCTATATGAGTATGTTTTTTTATGACTAGTGATATTATCCCATGGATTTAAATTAGCTGAGATATAAGGTTTTTTTTTTTATTCCCAAGTCTTGCATTACTGTAAAATATATTTAAAAGCTTTGACCATGCATTAAAATGTCCGTGATTTCTAATGCACTTTTAATTCTATTATTAATCTTATTATGAGGGAATCGAATATATACATAATTTATTAATTTTATTTGTGTCACAATAAGTGTGATGATAACCACAGAACCAGAAATGGAACTTGTTTCAATGTAGGAATTTTTTTTCTCTCCAATAGGCACATTTTTTTATTTGCACCCCGCCCCCCTCACAATTAAATGTTAAATGAAATAAATTGACTTGTATATTGCGGCTTGATTTCCAACAGCCTCTGCGGCCACCCTCATCAATATCCGGAATGCTAGGAAACACTTTGAGAAGTTGGAACGAGTGGACGGACCCAAGCACAGCCTGCACATGCGAATGCGCTAGCCGCCATGTTTGTCAGCCAATCAGCTCCCAGATGTTTGCGCCGCCCCTTTTCAAAACACAAGGAGACCTGCATCCTTGCCTCACTATATCCTCACATTCAATCACACCTCATACGAGGGTTTTGTTTCCCGGTCATTTTAAGCACCACATTTTTTTGTGGCAATTATTTGTCCTCTTGTGTCCTATTAGATAATGAAAAAAATGTGTTTACTCTGAGGGGAGAGATCTTATGACCTTCACTATTGTATACTGAAGACCCCAGTTATCAGGGTTCTCATTCTCTTTTTTCACCCCCAATAAGAAATGCAACAGCTACTGCTCCAATGTATATGTGAAGTATGTGTGCTGTTCTTTGAAAATACAAGCAATATAGTTTTATTCAGAAATACCAAGTGCGTGTGTGTGTGTGTGTGTGTGTGTGTTTGATCACATCTTAAAACTACTTCAGCACAAAACTTCGCCCACCCCTGAAAATCCAGATGTGGTTTACATATGTCACTTCACATATGTAGTTGAATTAAATAAAAAAAAATTAAATATGAATTTGACTGTTTGTGAGGCAAAATTGAAAAATTAGATGAGACGTTAACATATTTGGAATCCCGGTGGTATTAAACGTGCTCAAAAGGGCGCGGTGCATTTCTGCCGATTAAAATGAGTCCAATCTGCCTTCTGACAAATTTCAATCTCGCATTTTGGCAGCAGAAGTGACCTCATTAGGTAAAGGAATTAGAGTAATCAGTCATTACGCAATGTGGGATACACCCTCACCAACTTGTTTGTTTGCTGTTGAACTTGCCAACTTTGATAGGAAAATATTTCATCTGTATTTAACGATACACTACTTCAGTTTTTTTCTTTTTAAACAGAATTCCACCTTAACTCCACTGGGTTAAGAGGAATTAGGTTTAGGACGTGCAAGGTACTTTTCGCATACTTAATTGGTACACCTGTACACTAATGTGGTCCAATGTCAGTATAGATGAAGATACTCAAAAAAAACAAGTGTCCATGTTCTTTGACAGGTCACTAGTACAAGTGGATATAAAAAGTTTACACACCCCTGTTCTAAAACCAGGTTTTTGTGATATAAAGAAATAAGACCAGGACAAACATACCAAACTTTATCCACCATGAATGTGACCGCTGACTTGTACGACTTAATTCAAATAAGGAATTATGAACCGTTCGAAATTTCCAAATAGCAGTCAGTTGGGTTTAAAAAAAAAAAAAACACTTGCGTACACATGCGCATATTATAAGTCACATTAATGATGGTCAGTTTTGACATTATCTCGGTGTCATTTTTGTACGTCATAAAAACCTTGCATTTGAAAAGGGGTTGTGTAGACTTTTACTTGTAAGGCTGACTGGCATCCTGGAATGCCAAGGCGACGTCCAGTGGAAATTCCCCCGTCGTTTTGTTCAGCGAGGGAAATTCGAATAGACTACAACAACAGAACTCTTTGTTTTGTTATAAACCCTCCTGTTGTCTTGAAATTTCCTACAATTTTTTCTTAATCCAGCGATTCAAACCATTTATGTTTCAAAGTTTATTGACTGCCGAACTCGCCGTGCAAAAAAAAAAAAAAAAACTTCCACTCGTTCTTATTTATTCATTAATTTATTAAATGGGTCAATTTGACCTGTAATGTTGCCACCTTTAACATAATCACGAGTCGTAGAGCAAAAAATGTCCCAAAAAAAATGATCATCAGCTTGAGCCATCCATTTATGGCGTCTGTGTTGTAGGTCTGACCTGGAAAGATAATTGTGTTTGTGAACCCAACAAGTGGCCTTCCAGCATCTCTCCTTGGGCTTTGTTCCCAGGAGGGCCAGCAAGCGATGAGGTGTTCAGGGCCAGAGCCCTTGTCTTGATCAAAATCCCTCAGCTGATGCAACCAAACACGAGGTGTTTACATATAATTATGCTGACAGCTTTACATACTTGGCATGACAAAGAATAGTGGATAGTATCGTGTTTCCCAAAACAGGTGTTTAAAAAAAAAAACTGACAAAGACACAATCCGAGTGGATCGCTTCTTAGAAAAAGTTAATGATACATTTTTTTGTTATTTTTAACCAGAGCTTCACTGATAATTTCTTGGTAGCTCAGTATGATTTTTAAAATTTTTTTTTTTTACCCATTTTTAGATCCAAATCTTGCTGCGTCAAATCCTCAACATTGGGTATAAATAACAAAGCATTGGCTCGCTCCATTTTGGACCCAGCGCTGGGTTGGCCATTTCACCCACAATTTGGGTTACTTTGAACCAAGCAGATTCAAGAGTGACGTGTTTGGCTGTCCCGTTCAAAAACAAGTCTGAAAGTATCGAACATTGTCTCCCGTTGCCCACTTGCAAGGGCGTGACAGTCCCTTAATGGCCTCGTCCGCCAAGCGAGAGCTCACAACTTGCAAAAACTCGTAAGTTTGGGCACTTGGAATTCAAGGCACAGCTGTATTCCGAAGAGGGGCGTCACCAGCGTGGATGGAGGGCCGTGCTTGGGCGTCACCGACCGTCGTCTCCAAATCCACAATGACGTCGTGGCTCGCGTCCGTTTGATTCATCCACTGCTCCAGCAGAGTGACGCGTTGCTTCAGCCTCTGCTGCGTGCGCGTGTACTCGCAGAGAAGCCGCGAGAAGCGAGTGTGGAGGCTGTCGAGGGAAGACTCCAGCCTCTCCACCTTCTCTTCCGTGTCTTCCCGCTGCAGTCCGCCGCTCTCGGCGTCGTGCTCCAGCATTCCCTCTTTGATGAGGATCTCGCGGCCCCTCTCCTCCAGAACCGTCCTAGCGTCCGGATACTCGGTCACGGCCTCCATTAAATCGTCCTTTGAGAGGCAGAACAGATCCGAGTATCCCAAACTGCGAATGTTGGCGGTCCGCCGGTTGCCCATTTTGCTTCCTTTTATATTCAAAATGCTGATTTCTCCAAAGCAGCTGCCGGCGATCAGGAGAGCGTACTGAGTCACGCCGTCGTCTCCCACCACAGCCAGCTTCCCCTCTTTGATGATGTACATCTCTTTCCCGATGTCCCCTTTCCGGCAAATGTAGTCCCCCGGACTAAAGACCTGCGGGCGTAATTTGAGCACGAGCTCCACCAGCAGTCCCGCCTCACAATCTTGAAAGATGCGCACTTTCTTCAAAGTTTCCAGGTGGACATTGATGGCGATCTCGGCTCGCAGTTTGTTGGGCAGGTTCTTGAGCACCTCTTGCTCGTCTACCGCTTTCTTGTTGGTCCAGAGGTAGTCGAACCACTTGATGACGCGAGTCTCCAGTTCTCGGCTGACTTTGCGGAAGTGCATGTAATGTTTGATGGCGTCGATCCGAGCCTGGAATTCGGCACGGGTGGCGTTCATGTTGGCGATCATAGAACCGACGTTTCCTACAATGGTGGCAAAGATCAGGACACCCACCAGAAAATCAAAAACCACAAATAGGTACTCTTCATCTCGCACCGGTGCCGGCATCTCTCCGATAGTGGTGAGCGTGAGCGTAGACCAGTACAGACAATACACGTAAGTCCGAGTTAGCGAGGAATACTCCGGTTTGGACATGTTTGGGAACACCCAAGTGTCTGAGCCCAAGCCTAAAGATTTGGAGATGGCATAGTAGATGCAGGCGTTCCAGTGAATAATGACCAGGATGTAGAGCACTAAGTTGCAGATGCGGAAGATGTTGGGGTAGTTGGTGCGTGTCTCGGTGCGGTCGAAGAACTCGAACATTCGCGGGAAGCGCAGCAGTCGGTTGAACCTCAGTTGAGGCGTGTGGATGCCGGTGGAGAAGTAGGCCAAATCGGTGGGCAGGATGGAAACCACGTCCAGCTTGAATTGTAACGTCCGCACGTAGCTCTCCCTGAGCTTGGCGTGGTCCTTCACCAGGAGGCCTTGCTCCAGGAAGCCTGGAAGCAAATGTCGGGTTAGGCCTCGTCGCCGCGCACATTTACACAGCTGACTTGAGCCAGGGCATTTTATTTTTATTTTTATTTTTATTTTTTTTATTTTTATTTTTATTTTTATATATTTTTTATTTTTATTTTTTTATTATTTTTTTTCTGAAACGTTCTTCGTTCAAATCAATTTTATTGAAACTGGCTCCGGATTCCAATCGAGGTCGTTGAGGCAATGTCAGTCCTCTAATTTTGTGTTCCCTGTCCAATTCCTCAAGTAAACGCAACTCCCGGGCGGCTGTAAGAAAAGGCTGTTTTGTTTCACGTTTATCGATGAAATGAACAGTTGTGCAGCGGATCAAGTCCGATGTTTTTTGTGACAAATCTGCAGACGGAAAACAAAAAAATTACCGGACTGACCTGGAATGGGAACGAGTGAGACAACTTCAAAAACGGAGCAAGTTTAGAGAAGGGCAACACAAACACACCAGATAAACGAGCAATGTTCAAAGTTGTAAATGACGTCTGAGAAGGTGACGGATTGAAAGCATTATTACTGACGGAATGGCCAATTTTGCTACTCGAGTTTAGCGACTGATATTGCACGAAAGAACATGTCACCTGTGCGAAGGCGTACACACGTGTCCATGACGTAAACAATGTCGGAGAGGTAGTCAAGCACCAACCAGCAGATGTAATTGGCCACTTGCAATCTATCAAAACATGCCCTGTGGATTTGAATAGAAAAAAATTCAACTAGTCGCTGTTTTCCCATCCCAGATGTTTTGTTTGTTCTTACCTCGCCACAACAAGGAACCAGTTGTAAAGCACCGCTGCGGCGATGACGAATAACCAGCGGTAGTAGGCGTCGTCAGATGGAGACACCACATAAACGTTCCATTTGGTCCTGAAGGCAAATTCAATGTTAGTTTCAAACGTTCAAAGCAAATAGAAGAAGAAGCTAAGCTCACAAAATTTTTGGTTGCTCAACATGGGAGGTGTCGTCACCAAATATTGACAAACATCTCATTATTAGATTACTTAGTCTCACATTTAAATTAGCCATCCATTTTTCGGGGGAGCTGGAGCTCCTTCCAGCTGATTTTGGGTGATAGGCTGAGTTCACCCTGGACTGGTCGCTAGGAAATCACTATTCCCACTGAGTGCGTTGGCGACATACCTCAGGATCCCTTTGGCATTGTTGCCGTTGGCATCCGTTTGCACGTTGCTTGTGCGGCTGGGGGCGTTTCGCAGCTCCGGCCCTCTGAAGCGTTCCAGGAAGGAATCCGGTCGCTCCTGCTCCTGGATCAAGCTCCGGTGAGCCCATTCCCTCAGTCTCACCACCAGGCTCACCAGTCTGACATGCAGCAGTACGAGTAATGAAATGAGGCTGAGCGTGTTTCGTGCAAGTAAGCCTGCCCTACTCTCACATCAATCTACTGCTGGCCAATGGAGAGCGTCGCTTTTGTTCCCATGACAACCAGGGATGGCGCTTTACAACAAGGCAAGTGTATGCACTTTCTATCTTTCTGAATGCCAAATGCAAAAGGTAAAGGTAGGTTCTGTGCATTTGAATTAGAAATGACTATTTATTTTTTGTTATTTTGCATTTTTAATTATTTACAATACATTTAAGAAATCCGTGAATTCAAAATATTTTCATTTAATGAATTACAATAAATCCATTAAGCAACTATTTAATGAGATGAATGAATCCCAAAAAATCTGAATAAATGGTGGACCGTATTAAAGAACGTAAAAGCCTTACTTAGCCCATCTTTGTTGTCTGCTGCGTTTTTACCTTGAAACTGCTCCATTCCTTTGAAAAGAGTTTCTGGAGTTGCCACCGTGAGGATCGAGAGCAGCGACCCTTTGGAGCTCCGAGGACGTGTCGTCACAGATGGACGGAACCCTCCAACGCAAATTGGAAAATTTACAAAAAACAAAACATTAGACTGTGCCAAACCAATCTTGTTTCTCAATTAGTTAATTCATTTCGAGCTTTAGGAGTTTAACTATACTTGAGCGAGCTAGCTTAAAAGGCACATGTATCTTTTAATAGAGTAATATGCCATCCCCTACCCCCCATTTTTCGCAGAGGATAAAGAATATATGCCAATTCCTCTACATATGTTGCTACATTTGTGTACAAATATCTGTCACATAAAATGTTATAATGCTGCCACATAGATGCTGTTTGTTGCCCATGATGTTAAGCATTATGTGCTAGCATCAGGTTAGCGGATTTAAATTGGCAATGTCCACATGTAAAAAATAAAAAGGTCTTCTTCAGTTGTACGGTGCCTCATGATAGGGCATATTCCTTAAACGAATTTTTAATCTCACCTGCTAAGAATACTCCCGGCTCTCTCAATTTCCTCCTCCAAACTGGTCTTGACTGACAGGTTGTGGGGCGACCGATCTCTTTCAGGCGTGTGGCCTGTCATCTTCATCCCTTCCCTGCCGAGGTACAAATGCACACTGTGACGTCACACCGAGACACGATATTCCCCGTGCAGACGCAAGTTCCACCCGACGAAATGCAGGAACTACATCTCCCAGCATGCCGCGCAACGCGAACCGGTGCGTCGCCTTCAGCCACTTGATTACAGCTGGCGTGTGGAAAGCAGCGGAGACACGCCGTCTCTCTTCGAAAGTAAGCCCTAGTGTACCTTTCATGATGTCACAACACACGTGACACACACGCACTTAATGGAAGAGTGTTCACGTGATGACAGGCGTCGTGTTGTGTTGTGTTGTGTTGTGTGTGTGTTGCTTGTTTCTGGCGTGTACGTCAGGCTGCAGTCTGGGGACCGTGGGTGTCCGCCACGGTGGTGCACATGGTGACTGGGGAAAGTTGAGATGGAAAAGCAGCGACTCGCTGCTTGGTGAGGCTGAGCGACGGGAAAGACGGTTAGTGTTCAGCCTCCGAAGCTCTGAGAGGTATTTAGATGACTGTTACCACCGTGCGACTAATTGGAGGATCATTAATGAAAACACACGGAGGCGTCTTGAAGCTCTGAGAGCAAATCAGATGCTCTCCCTCGGGCTCTGTGTCACTTGGGTAACCAGTGGGCTGTGTGCGTGTGTGCGCGCGCGCGAGTGCGTCTGTCACCTACGCTGCTCTGTTTAATGACTTGTACAGATGAAATAACAGCATGACCTCCTCAATGTTTGTTCGAGCATGCAAACGATTCCCGGTTAAATAATTAAAGAGAAAAATAATGAAATCTGATGGAACTGCAGTGCATGGATTCAGACTTTATTACATTGTTGCTTCGAATTGATATTTATATAAAATAATAACATGACGATGATACCACATTTGACACAAAAAATTAAATCTAGATTTAATTGCTGAAATAGCCTATTTTCTACATGCAAAAATTATAGTCCGGTGCAAAAAATGAACTGAACAACATTTTTCCCCTTGAATTCATCTACATAATCTCCACAATAACATATCAAAATGCAATGATTATAAAGTTATGCAAATTAAAAAAACGAAATCTGAAAATGTAGAGAATCACGCTGTGAGTTGTACTTACCTTTGATGACTTTCTGTTAGTCCAATAACATCCGCATGGTGCCCTCACGCAGACGTAACGAGCCAGTCCATCTCTGCTTGGATTCAAGGATGCAGCAGTGAAATTAAATCCAGTGAGTGCAGTCACGTAACATAACCTGACCTCCTCCTCCTCCTCCTCCTGTGCTGGAGTGCGTCTACTTGACAGAGACAGGAAGGTTGGAAGATGAGGTGCAGCAGTCGATAAAGGGCGGGCGAAATTGCGCAAGGTGGAGAGAGAGCAGGTTTAAACTCAGAATGACCGGGAGAACGTCTTCAGACCCAGGACAGGAGAATCTTCAAAATCAGAGCTGTTGCATGGACTCATTGGTTTCCCTCTTTGTAGCCAACATGTACATGAAAGGAGTGGAATGAAAACGCCCTCAGATAAAGGCCAAAATCGTTGGGAAGCAAACTTTGCCATGTTGTGTTTATGCCGTACATTTGAGTGAGGAATCAAACGACCAGGCAACTGGAGAGCGAGTAAAGCTTGCTCATCATTCATCTATGAAAAAACAAAATGAATGCGTGACGTTTTTTTTTTCTCATTCTAAAAACATAACAAAGACCAGTAGGGAGTACAGCCCAGAGGACGTCATGTCTGCCTGACACTCAGGCCACTGAACTGTGTAAAAATCAATCTGTCACCCCTCCACCTTTTTCTAGAACACTGAAACACTGTCAAACTAACAAAGCATAATGTCCCCCGAATCAAACCCACACTAAAACTCCCTTTATACCATTTTTTTTGTCTCGTGCAAATGGAAATAAAATGCGATCACAGAAAATTAAAAAATGTGTGGGAAAAAAAAGAAGTATCAACAATCAAGGGCAATAACAATAAGCAGGTAGATAAAAAGGAAGTAGGCAGCAATAAAAAAAAAAAAAAAAAAGGAAGACTGAGGTGTTGATCATAAACGTCGTTGCCACTGAAGAGATAACGATGCAATAAACTGAATGGAGCTTCTTGCTTTTGACTAGACACGTGTCTGTAGAACCGGGATGGGCAACTTAAATGAAAGAGGGGGGGGGGCACGATTTTTCATCAGCGCTACCGGGGTGCAACATATAACCACAAAGTTCCTAATCAGCTGTAGATCAAAAGGCTGTTTTAAACGTCATTGTCTTAACATATTTCATGCTCAAACCATGTAGAGAAGATCAAGACCAAGGGTTGGATAATTCAAAAATGACCGCGATAATATTTTGTATCTGAGCGCAAAAGGCTCTCATGCATTAAAAAAAAAAAAAATAAAAAATTAAAGGATGGCACAAAACTGCTGAGCAAGCCAATATCAAATTCAGTAACAAATTTTGTGCATTTTTCCCTCCAAAAATGACCTCACTCAAAATTATCATATACAACTATTATTCCGGTGCTGTTGGACTCCATGTCATTCCAAATCCTCAAAAAATTATTAGGCCTACTCACATTGTTTAGGGCAATGCAAGACAGCATAAGCACAACTAAGCCATGTCTGCCATCTAGTGGTTAATGGTGATAATACAGCGCAAGACTAAACAGTGTACCATTGCTATTTTGTGGGCTGACATGCGAGTCGCTAATATCATATAATATAATTTAACTTTTTGGCATAATCCCACAAAATTCACCTCAATACTGGTGTTGGCATAAAAAATAATTTTTGGGACGGAACTCAATGCAGGAAAAGTCTGAATAGCCGAATCCACAAGTATGAGAAGAAATAGGATTTGCATTTTTTGCATCTTGGCCTATTAATAGTTGCAAAATAATTCTGTTTTGATCAAGATCTACAATTGAGATCGCATTCATTAAAAAAAACAAACAAAAAGCAGTTTTCAAAGTCAAATTTATTGTTACACGTCAAGAAGCACTTTGGACGAGACATGACCGCATGGCCAAATACAATTCGGCCATTGTCGTAGAAGAGGTTTCAGTTTCTATTTGGTAACGATTGTATGCAAAAGAAGGCAAAAAAAAAGCTCAAAGGTTCGTCTTTGAGACAAGAAGGCACAGCTGAGAGCCCCGACGACCTATTCCTCAATAGACACAAAATACAATTAACAATAATAATAATAATAATAACAGAAGCCCAGCTCTGACCAGCATATTACCTCACACAACGGTCCCACAAAAATACACAACGTACAAAAATACGGACAGCATATAGAGTGGTCGTCACGATAGTTTGACCGTATGGCTTCTGTATACTGATATGTAAAGAAGTGGATGAGCCATGCATGAATGTTGGGGTGTCGTTCTGAAGCGTGCGTCTCACAAAATCGTTCTCGTCTCCTTCTTAAACTAACAAAGGAACAATCAGTGGCAGTAAATGACATGTAAACCTTTCGAGCTCAATTATGCATCGATGCTTTAAGGGAAAAAAACAAAAACAAAACAGCTTATCGCACATGTATCGAGGGAACTGCAAGTTGGCGATAACGCAAGGTCCATTTGAAATTTACGAGTGTGGCGGCATTAAATAACGGCACGTCATTCTTCATTAAACACCTCCAGTCTTTCAAAGAGGAGGCAGCGATTAACAGGCAATTAGGTGAGTTTTCAATCTTCTTAACAATAATCCTTCGGCGACGCTGAGAGGGTTTGGGGCGGGAGGGAGGGAGGGGGGGGGTCCAAAAAGATGGATGTCGTGCGGGCGCAACAAGTGTCACAATGATCGCAGCCTGTCTTCTTTTAGACTCGCTTCATCCCACGACCCATCAGGCACGCAAAGACAGTCATCACCATTTTGGGATTGACTTCCACAAGGTCTTCGGGGAGGGCGTAGACGCGAGCGCCGATCTTTCTCGCCATGGAAACGGCGTATCTGAGGAAACAGAATTGATTTGCAGTATATGTCCCAATTTAGGCTTGAGGTCTATTCAAGATATACATTTCAAAGCATAATTAACACCCAAAAAAAAAATAAAAATTGATATGATACTGTCCTCAATAATAAATGAGTGGGAATAAAACCAAAACTAATAGTCACTGTTCCCACTGAGAAGCTATTCTATCCTATGTGAAGAACTGTTCAAGTGAGAACATGTACAAAGGAATACGGTCTGTTTTTATACGTTTAAAACACGGGTTCGCTGCACATTTAACAAAAAAATAAAGCAAAAAACATACTTGGCGTTTTCCTGCTTGTCATCTTCAGAGAGGTGTCCCGTTTTCACCAGGTCGTAGTTAATGCTGCCGGGCTGGATCGCGTCGATCAGCTCCAGTACTGCCAAACTGTTGCTGATCTCCTTGTCCTAGCCACCACACACACACACACACACACACGCGCAAACACAATTTGGGGATTTTTTTCCCCCCAACCTATGAGGTCAAACACAAAAAAAAAAAGGGGCACAAGAGATTTACCTTAAAGCCTGAAATCTTGGTCGTCTTTCCGGCTTCTGCTAATGTTTTGTTAACCCATCTGACAATGATGTCATCATTGACCTTCTCGCCATCACCCAGTTCCTCCAGTACGTTAAGAGTGTACCTGCAGCACGTTAACTTGGCCTTGTCATTCATTTCAGCTCATCTGGTATTGTTTTTTTTTTTTTTCACCTTCTCATGAGCTGCCACACCAGCGCCAGGGTGAGCGTAGCATTGCCCTCGTTCAAATCCTGTCCGCCGATGCCGACCAGGGAGAACTTGGTTTGAATGCCGAGGTCCACAGCGTAGTTACAATTCTCCAACTGGATGTGAAACGATATTCAAGTCTAACGTGAGGAAGTCACGGACGAGTGCCTTTTTTTTTTTAAAGGCAATCAATTGACCTTCTTCATGTTGGTTCCCAGCTTGGGGTAAGGAGGCCTGTTGACTTTGTTGTTCCAGTCAACATCCACTTTAATCTTCTCGTAGAGCTGCAGGATGATAATAGCATCTTGCAGGTCTCTGCAAGACAACACTTTACATTCATTTGGAGGCAACGACTTGGCGGAAACATGTTCCATGCAGATGGATAGCGGCGTCAAAGATGTTGGCGTGCTACTCACACGTAGAGATGATTGACGGTTGGGTTCACGCCCAGGGAGTTCATCCAGTTCCGGAATGTCCGTTCCTCCCGTGTTTCACCTACACAGCAAAAATAAATAAAAAAAAAAAAAGGAGGGGATTAATGAGGCCTTCTGGGACTTCGACCGGATTTGCGCATGAGTCAAGTCAATGTAAGCTAATTGTCACAAGGCGTTTTTGAGCGTTCATTTGATATTTCTTTCAGTCGACGTCTCGCCAAACTCACCTTCCAGAAGGTTCCAGTCGATGTCCTGGTTTTCAGGTTTGGTCAGAGAAGGGTATTTGTTAAACAGGTTGGCCACAAAGGCCAGATTTAGTTTGGGGTTGCCGCTGACGACGTCCGTCGCCGTGACGAACTGGCGACAGCCGAGCCGGTCGGCCTGCGTCAGCATCGCTTCCGCCCTGCTCAAGTCGTCTCGCTCCTGCATGGCGAGCGCGCATGTCCTTCATCAGAGAGATGTTTCTGTGCGATAACCACGCCCAGATGCACTGCACTTACACTGAAGCCTGACATGTTGATGTCTATGGCCGGCTTGCCTTCCTCGGTGCCCTTTGGAGCGATCTGGTTGAGGAGGTGGAAGTAGGCCCGGGAGTCCTGGAGAAGCGCACACATTTGGGGGAAAAAAAAAAACGAGATGTAGTCCACGCTACGGGCTGGTAGCCAGCCAAAATCAACACCAAAATTGTGTTAAATTCTTTTTACACTACAATGACTTAACTAAGTGATGGTGATTCAATTTTTTTGAAAAAAAAAAGGAGGGGTGGGGGCATAAACACTTTTCTTTGGACAGAAACGTGTCAAATATTAATGCAGAAGCAGTGTACTGATTAAAATACTTTTCCACTCGAGAACCTGCTCGTATGCTGTAGTCATCACTTTTGCCTACGTTTTCATTTGGCCGTCAGCCAAAGAGCACCAGAAGGTTTCACAACCGCCTGAGTCCTATTTTAGGAGGCGGATATTACGGGCCTGCGTGCGCAAACATCGTTAGGCCCGGTGTGCCGATAGACTGACATCTGTGTTAGTGACCTTTTTTGCCTACCTTGATGTCAGAGCTGAAGTTGTTTATCTTCTGCCAGCCAGCATTCTCCAGATGGAAGTTGGCCCAGCGGAGCAGCAGTTCTTCAGGCGACAACTTCATCAAGTCCTCCAGCGTTTCGCCCTCCCTCAGCAGCGCAGCCAAAGCTGTCCGAGGCGCCAATGATGGGTCGGGTAAGCAACTGCGGGACAAACTTGACGCGTGCCATGATTTTTACCTTCGTTCCTGCTGAGCTCGATGTCGGCAAACAACCCGATCTTGATGATCTGCCAGAGGAGGCCCAGCACCAGGTGAGGTTTTCCCGCCTTCAAGTCTAAAGCGCCAATGTTGACAACGTGGCAGCCGATGGCCGAGGCGGAGTTCAGCGCCAAGTTAAGATTCTCCTGTAACGTTCCGTATTTGATTGGTGTCATCAAACTCAAAATTTCCGGACCAAATTGATCGTTATCCCAATTGCCGCCAACGAAGGGTTAACTGACCTGTACTGTGAAGGGTGTGAGCTTCTTCTTGTTTATGGTCCTCTCGTCAATGGTGTCCGGCACCGATTGGTTGATCATCTTGCTGCCATGTCATAAAAACAAATAAATAAATATTCAAACATTCACAGATTTCCGTGTGGATAAGAAAGGAAAATTAAAAGACATAAAATAGATACCAGAAGAACAACGCCAGTCTCATGTTGAGCTAAAGAATAAAAATGTTGTCTTCAAGTTTGTTAAAACTTGTGATGATTAACTAGCCCACGTCATAAGCCGTCATTTTATAGGCATTGTCAAATCACACGCTCCTATTTCACATTTACGGCGTAGCCACACGGAACAATAAGCGAGAACCGGTTTCATTGCTGCCGTGAAGTGAAAGGAGGAAGTCTCACCAGAGTAGGATACCGTCGGCGACAGACGTGAACAGAGAGTCTGTGTTGGGATCCATGGGCAGGACATGTTGACAGTCAGGGTCCTTTTCCAGAGCGCTGTTGATCCACTTTGCGAACGCAAATCGTTCCTCCTCTGTCAGGGTGCACATGGAAGACATTGTCAGCAAAAGCAATTTTGTTTCAGTTTGCGCCGACAGTGACGGCAAATATTAGCAGCGGCAGCAGTGACGACACACCGACATGAAACTAAACGCTAAGAAGAACGTCCTTCGTACCGGAAAACGAGTGTTGTGTTCCTTCGCTTGACAGCGCCGACATGCCTCCGATGGCGAGGATGCCTTCTTTTCTGTTGATGGCTTTGCGGAAGGTTTTTGCGACTTCGCAGCCCTTCAGCTCGTTCACAATCTGAAAAAAGACAAGGGAGAATTCAATTTGGGCCCATTCAGAACAATTAACAGCCAAGCTCGTAACAGTTTTTTTTTTTGTTTGGACAAATTATTTAGACAATTAACGTAGAGAGGAAATATATTTTTTTTTGTGATCTTTATCAGCCAGCCAGCGCAACCAAGGTCAGTCTGCAGATGCAGCTGCATAGTTGCAATGTCTCGTCATTGTCATGAGGCATCAAGTTTCTCAAAATAATCAAATAAAATAAAACAAAGACACCTATGTTGCAGCTTTTGCATTTCTTTTAAGGTGGAAGGGGATGACTTGGTCACATCTTCAGAGCTCGACTCAGCAGGGACACACAAACGCAACTCTGACTAACTTTTCCAAACAGTCTGTGGGTCAACACACTCATTCAAACCAGCCAGTTTATGTGACTGCGAATTCATTTGATGTGAATCACTAAAACCGCGCACGTGAGCAGCAGCCGAGAAGGCTGATTGGACAAAAAGTAGCCGAACTCCGGTTTGTCATGTGACGCTTGCATCAAGCTGCATCATCGCCAACCAGACACTTTTGGACCGCAACACACATTAATCTTGTAGTTCCCAACGTCTGTTGTGCCATGACACACATTTTAAATTTGATTTAAATTTCACAGCAAGCCACACACGCACAACAAAAAAAAAACATGACAAAAAAAATTGATAGTTAGCCTCATAGCATGGTTGGCAAAGTCATTTTTGAACATTTTCAGAAAATAATCATTGAGAATAGTAAGTTAAAAATGATTTAAGCAATTATGGTATTAAGCTAAATGGTATAAAAAGTCTACACACCCCAGGTCTCTTTTTTTTTTTTTTTTTGAGATTTTTTTTAAAGAGAAAAAAAAATATTTCCATACTTTTTCCATCATTATTAACGTGACTTGACAATTATAAAACATATGCAAAACAATGAATTCTTAAATAAACAACTGACAATGTGATTGCTTAAGTGTACACACCCTCATAACTGCTGATCTAGCTATGTTTATAATTAACCAATCACACTCAAACTCATGTTAGATGGTGCCACCTCAAAGTACCTCCGATTAACTCCAAATAAAATTGAAATGTGTGCTTGCACCACACATACCGTTCGGAATTTTGATGGAAATAACCTGAACCCTTTGTTACAGGGGTCCTGCTCACATGTTTTTTTTTTTTTTTTTTTTTCAGGAAGTGAATTTCTATAGGTTGGCATCTCTCAAATTGTGTTGCTATCACAAGCCTGCTGCTGCCTCTCAAACACAATGGCGCCGTCATGTTTCGCACTGACCGAGGAGGTGCCGGATGTGGCCACGCCCAGCACAGTCCTACTCATTAAATGTTGGCTTTGTAACGGTGGCAAAATCCTTGAATCATCTACCCATTTTAAATGACACCAAACAAACAAACAAACAACACTGTTGCGTTGTTACGCTGGCTAGCATTAGCTCCTTTGCTATTAGCGCTAACGTACACGGCAATTTGACTTACGCCGAGGTACTCTTGGAAGCTGATCTTGTTGTCGTCGTTGCGATCCAGTTTCTTGATCATATCCCTGATCTTGTAACCGGGTTGCGGGAGGCCGGTCTCCTTCAGGAGTTCATTGAGTTCATAATCATTGATGAAACCATCGTGGTCCAGATCTACAGCGACAGAAAACGTTTTCGACACCGAATGTGGCGCAAACAACGTTGAGGGTAATTCATTTCGATATTCCACTCATCCACTCACCAATCTTGCCAAACATCTCTCGTATTTCCTCCAGTTCCTCTTTTGATATCTTGCCAGACATGTTTCTGAGATTGACCTGAGGATGGTCAGTTGGCAAAAGATGGGCCTGCCGTGGAAATGAGCAAATCATTAGCAAAGGCACACAACCTTCTCAATGTTTGAAAGATTATTACAAAAACTGGCTTGAATGCTTGTTAAAAACTTTTCTTTCCCATTTGTTCATGTTTGGCAAATGACCATGAATATTTTGGGGGGCCTTTTGTTCGGGCGCTCAGCATACAAAAAGCCCCGCGGACAAACAGTGTGAAAAGAAAATATCCAATAACATGACGCAAGTCAGCCAAAACGCTCCGAGACATTGTTTTGCTTTCCCCGACCGACTCCGAGACAGTCACCAACTGCTAAAATCCCAGAAACGGCGACATTTCTGTCAGGGAGCTCCCTTCCTGGCTGCAAAAGCCAAGGAATGTGCAGCTCGGGCTCCGCTTTGAGAGGCGAGGACGGTGTTGATGCCTCTCCAAGGCCAAACCGGTGTGGTGGCATTCCTCGCGAGGAACACAAGTCTTCGCAAAACAACCGTGAAGCTGAAACGGCAGCGACAATCTCCCATTTTCCACACAGAAAAATGCTTCTTTTGTTTCCTGATTTAAAATCCAGACTGGTGAGTTTCAGGACATCTTAGTCAGAAATACCAGGCGAAAGCTAGTTCTGCTTTCTCAGCACCACAATGTTGTATACGACTCTTGAAAAAACAAGAAGTGCTGTGAAAAGATCATTTAACACAGGTGTGCGCAAACTGCGGCTCGGGGGCCACATGCGGCCCGTTAAACGTTTTAATCCGGCCCGCCAAACTTGAAAAAAATTTAATAAATAAACCTTGTTCATGTTTTCTTATAAGACATATATATTGTTGGAATGTTTTTTTTTTTTCTCCGATGAGGTGAGGTTACCAAATCCATCGGTCAAATTTTAGAACCCATTGTGGCCCGCCAATCGAAAGGTTTGCCCACCCCTGATTTAACATACAAACGGTTTGCTCCTGCTCGGCACACGAGTGTTTGTTTTGTGAGTTTAAGTTTCTCTTTGGCAAACAATGAACTAATTAACTAAACTTCCTCTTCCACAAGCAAAAAAAAAAACAAAAAAACACATCAACAGTCTTAATGAAAGCTGATGAACAGCAGCCATGTGGCGGCAAGAGATTAGCCCAACAATCATCCAGATAAAAGTCTGCTTGCATGAATAATAAAATCAGCCCGACTTGAAACGTTACTCCTTAAAAAAAATGTTTTTCTTCAGCAAAATGCTACGAAATCTGGGCAAGACCGATTAGGAAAATAACTGCGCTGCTATATTTAACCTCTCAAACGCGTCTGCGGCCACAACAAGGGTCGACACACATGACCTCATTTGCCGGCCCTTGTCACACACCCTCGTCAGCGCCCGAGTGGAAACACAAGAGGGGTTAAGTACACAAAGCGGCGCCCACAGATGGCGAGGGACAAATGTGAGACGTGACGCTGGTGGCAGAGAAGAAAAGCGCGTTTGTGATCGTCGTATGAGACAAACCGCGGCCTTAAATGCCAGTCAGGCAGTTGTCGTTTTGGGACAGCTGGGCTCAGGTTTGGGGGGAGCGAGCGCAAACCCTCGGTGGTCGCTTTCACGGCACACGCGAGCAAAATCACGAAGAGGCGCCGGAAATACACATTTCAACTGTAGGATGAAGATTCCATCTTCTGCTGCTTTTATTGATTTGAATCAATTATTTTTTTACTCACGTCTTTTGCTCTTGTCCCTGGAATGATACCGCCCACTTTTTTTTTAGCTCAACAACGTAGCTTTACCAACTGTAATTCCTTCTTTCTGTCCATTATGCTTACAACTGTGACTTAATGGCGTGGAACAAATTCCTTCTATAAATTTCCTTTAATTGGGCTCATTTGGGAAAAGCACGTCTGACAATAAACAGGCGAGCAAACAAAATATTCAGAGGTTGAAAAAGGCTTCTCATATGCTGGGCCGTGAGTGGTACTTCAACTGCATCCCAAACAATTTGTGCTCAGGTTTTTCTTCATCCTATCCAGTTGATCTCTTGCAGTGGCACCACAACATCACCTGCTCTGCTGATTAAACGACGACGTCCGAGAGGATGTCTCAGCACAACAACGCCGCTTCCGACGACTCTAGGTGGACCTACACGGCCATTTCAAGACTCGCTTCAAGTTAATTTGATCACGAGGAGGAGGAGGAGTGCGCCGCCGACACGCCCGGCCGGCCCTGACCGTGCTTCATCCGCGACATTTGCGTCAAACACGTAAGGCGCACAAATAGACTGGCACCCTTCCCACGTGTGGTTAAGTTCATACACACTCACCCAACAGACTCTCGAGCAAAACGCCGGTGCATGTGAGGCGACCTGACTCACGATCGTATGAGCGTGCGGTATGCAGCGCTACTTCCTCTTGATGACGCATGGATAAGCTAGGCCCAGCCACGTTCATTGACAGGTGAGAACGCCGTCACACAAACCGCTGCGTGTGGATGCTCAACACGAGCGACATCATCGATGATTTCAAGCAGGGCGGGGTTCTGCGATTCCATTAACGCTAGTTAGAGACAATCGACAGATTCAAATGGGCAGGTCACCTTTGTGACTGGACCGACTTGCTTTGTGAAGGTCACTACTTAGCAGTCAATGAAAAGCTGGAGTTGCGGTGAAGCAAAGAGCACCGCTTCTCAGCAGCCATCACTTAGGAATGTTACCGGGCGGGTTGCAAAGTTTGGAATCGGGCGGCGTTTTTAACCACAGACAAACGGACACACCTAAGAGATCTTTATATTATTTCTTAGCCAGTGCAATACTTCGTATTTGTTCATGCTGAGTGCTTTGGAAGATAATGTTATTTTCTTGTACTGTAGCGCACTCATCATGACCTCCCAGCAGAGGAAGCCAACATTGTTTGTCCATTTTCTATAGCGCTTATCCCATTGAGGGCCATGACAGAGGCTGGATCCGATTTCTTTCAAATTGAACTAAATATCAAGAGTGTCATCATTCAAAAGTGACCTACTAGCCCATCAGATAACATGTCATGGAAATATTCATTAAACTTTACCATCTTTTTGAGGAAGAACAATTTCCTCTAGCACAGTGCCCGTAAAAGATTCTACAGAGAATGTGAGAAAAGTGAAACGAGGCAACGAGCAGAGAGAGTGCTGACGGCACAGAAAGCGGGCTAACCTGTTCCATGCACACACAAGTTACTAGTGTGCAAGGGGCGGCCCACACAAGTCACACCTTCTAGCTGCTGCTTGATGATCTGGTTTGTCTTTACAAAGACAACATCCCATCTGCGTTTAAAACACACAGTTGCCCACGTGGTTTTGTGCTGGGGAAACATTTTTTTTTTTATGTAAAGTAGCAATGCCACTTATTCAAGGGCAAATGCCAATAAAGGCAAAGCAGCTATTTTATTTACCCAAAATGGAAGTGCAAGCAACACTTTTTCCACTTCTGACACTGTGAGTAATCCTTTTGGATTCCTCACGCCAGCAATATGAAGGCAAATTGTGGCGTTGTATCAACATTTGGCTGTAAGCGAGCCGTCTCACCAGATGATCGTTCCACCTGGTAAAACACTTAACGACGTAACATGGCATGTAGCCGCCGGTTTACAAGACAGCTTCATTTCAGTTTTTGGATCGTAAAATCGCCGACGTATACAAACGAGCAATGTACCTTGGAGGATCTGATATAGCAGAAATGTGTGCATGAGGGAGCGGCACATCCTCAGTGAATCATTTACTGGGATAGAGCCAGCATTATGGAACATTTGTCCCAAAAAAAAAGAAAAAGAAAAAGAAAAAAATCATCAGAGGAGCTAGTCAGGTGGCGCACACACAAACGCGCGCGCGTGTGTTTAATGATTTAAAAGTGGCGACGTACGTGGGTGTTCACTTAAACTTGCATCAACTTTTTTTTAGCTTGTGACTACTGACGAAAAACTGTCACATTCAAACCCGCTTTGCCAAGTCTCCGAAATGCGATCATGTAAGACTTTTAAAACTTTGATGCTAACAGGAATGCATAATAAAAGTACAGAGAGTAAATTGTGGTCGCGGGCTGCCTAGACTGGAGTACAAAAACAAACAAAAAAAAGGCAGCCAAAGATGGGCTGGCTAGCAGACAAGAGTCAAGTTAACAGACGGCGATCTATCCTTGTGGACTCGCGCTAATCCGGCGCTCCTCGCCGGGACGTGACGAAGAAAGATGGACACATGAAAGGCGTACATGCAATTGAACGCACCGACAAGTTAGGATAGGAAATTGCTACTCACTCTCGGTTCGCCTGAAATTCCAGACGGCGTCCAGCTCGCAGTGCTGTCTTCACCACGTCGAGTGCGAAGTAGTCCGGAGTTGGAATTCTTGTCCCGCCCTGTTGTGGCGTCACCGCCCGCTGGATTGCTGGCGAATGGAGGATGCTGTGGCGGCGAGAGGCTTTTTACCAACTCGCTCTTTTTCGCTGTAGTAAAGGCCGACATACTCGTAACTCTCAGCAGGCTCTCTATAATGGAACGCAGTGTACGTGCTAGTTAAAATTTCAGCGGTTATTGCTAAGCTAACGAAGAAACCCCACTTACCTTTGTCGCGTGGAGAAGTCAAGTGTTGCTCTTAAAACACCAACTTAAAGCTTGCTCCCAAATGTGTCTTTGATTGGCTCTTTATGGCTTTAGTGGACGTAAAATGCCTTTATAATGGCTTCTTTAAAGTAAGTGACGTCATAATACAATGTACGCTCTTTCATGTTGGTGACGTCACCGCTGAAGATTTTATTTATTGATTTGTTTGTTTTTGTGTCTTGCGCGTTGTTTATGTAACTCTCTAAAGAAATCCGTAATTGATTGTGATTAATCAAAATTTTCAACTACTATATTTTGTAAAGCCTGTAACAGATATTTACTTGAATCATATCTTGGAATTAATGTTAAATCACCAAATACGAAGTATGTTTTAATTCACAAACTGTTCAAGTAGCTTACTTTGATCCTTGAATACAATCTAAACGGAGTCATCTTGACGTGTTTTTCTTTTAAACAATTCTCAACACTTATACAGTCCATTTAGTTGTGCCCACAAGCACCACACTCCAACTTGAGAAGGCAAATACTACTAGTACAGTGACATCAAGGTTATTGAATAAATGTTCAAAGCCACATGATTCTCACAATGGAATGAAACCTTGGATGTCCTATCTTTACACTCCTGTCAACATTTCAAATTGTTTGACCTTGAAAGATGTTTAGAGCAAATAGCTCCTGTCAGTTAGTAGGTTGCTTTATTATAAATTTATAATTTAGACAAATTTGTAAAGGTGATACTGTTTATAAATACAGTGGAGTTATGTGCGAGATGAGTCAGAAATGCATTAGATATATTTCTTATTCCTCCACATCTAATATTATCCATCCGTTTCCCCAAGCATGTACACTGTTGCAAATGTTTAGAAACAATGTCAATTAATCTGATTAAAACTATGGATTTTTTTATGTTAACTCCATCCATTCATCCATTCTTCACAACCTCTCATCTGAGCCTCTGGAGCCTTTCCGAGTAGTCGAATTTTATAAATGCTTAATAAATTCTTTGTACCAGCAGAGGTTCATTTTTTTTTACAATAATGTTTAATTCTATTGGAAACCTGACGTCACTGTTCTCATTTCTCCGAACACGTGTCCCATGCTCATTCCTGGGTCGCTCTCTTTGACTTCTCGTTGAGATCTCTAAATTGCGGTCTAATTCCAATTTTGCCACATTCGATTAAATTGCACGCTGAACTTTTTAAAGCTTGGGTGCCAGTGCAATTCCAAGTTACTGCAAGTGAATGTTTGATGAAATATTGATTGATTTGACAGATGTTTGGACCACTATTGCTCTAAACCTGAAGTGGCAGCCACTGTGCGGTCGCCATAACATTTATAATCATTATCCTACAACATAAGTGAAACTGAAGTTCTGCGTGCATTAGCATACTAACTTCCTTCGAGATAACGCAAAACTAGCGCCAACTATTGTTCTTCCATGTTCCCAATTTTAATTTCAACAGCACCGTGACTTTTACTCCGGGCCAACAGGGGGCGATAATGGTGCAAATCATTTTGCAGGAAAACTGAGTAACTCGACATTCTAATACGAAAAATGGGGGGCCTTGTATTTGTTTTTATTGTTGTATGATGCTGCGCTTAAAATAAGCCCATCTTTTTGGCATGCTTAAAAGATAAGGACGTAGAAGAATTCGCCAAATGTTGCAGCGATGTCGAGGTAAATAGACGAACGCATTGCGTCGTACGCTCTTAGCAAGAATGGTGAATAGCGATATGCTAGGTTAGCTACAATGGCTCGCTGCCAGTCTGAAGCTATACACGCTTACATTTCCGAATAACTTAGTGACTCGTCTAAAAATGCATGAACAAGATACATTTGTTCTTGCATTTAAGATTTTAATTACTTTATTGTTAGAAGTAACATTTGTTTTGTCATATTGCCGCATTATGTCTCAATTGAATTACTGTTCACGTGCATACAGTGGTCAAAATCAGAAATGTTGGACCCAGCCAAACTGCCTTACGTTCAGATATGGAACCATCCCACTCACGTTCCAGAATATAAATCTGTCTCCCAGGGTAATATAGTATACCCTTGTATAGTTGGCTCCATTAATTGTTTTATTGTCTACCGCTATTAGATATTTGAGTATTTAGTATTCAAACAGATGGCTAGAAAACACAGCTTTTGTCTGGGTTACAGTGCTACGACAAGCAAGCTCAATGTATTGGTCAACAAGCTCCATGAATACCTGGCCCATTCTACGCACGAGGACAGCAATGGCTCAACTGAGCCTGATGGTAACATCACAACCTAGTCACACTTATTGTGTAAGATTGGTCCGAATGTTGTTTGACATGTTATGTTACATTTGCAGATGGAACAAACAGGAATGGTCCCGTGGAAGATTCGGCAGCCCCTTCTATAATCGAGGTAATGGAACACTCAATATTAAACGTTTCAGCAAGTCACATCAAATGTATTAAAGGTGATATACTACTGTTTTTTTTAAGTATAAAACAGTTCCCGGGTGTCCTAATCAAAGATCAAAATGCAAAAGCAGGAAAATGGCCGTTTTTACATTTGTAATCCATTGTTAACACGAATGAAAAATAACTTGTTTTGGGAGGTTTTGTCTTAACATTCTCGTGGTCATGGCATGGAATAGGTTACATTGATAGAGTGATAGTAATGAACTTTAATTATTAGTTTCTACTATTGGTTGTCATTCATGGCAAGATGCAAATCCACATACAACAATTGGAACTGTGCACAGCATCTTAAAAGTGTCACTTTGCTTCTTCGCAGGCACGAGTGGACACAAAATTCTCCAGAAGGTGGGTTTAGAAGAACTGCATGCAAAACGCTCAGCACATGACAAAAATAGAAGAGAAACTGGCTCACTTCTTTCTCAATATCATTTCAGAAAACCTTCTGTCGTTACAAAGCATTCTGGCTTGGACGAATCTGCAGACTCAAACGACAGCGACAATGTAGATTTCCCCTTCAGTGCAAATGGTCACCCAGATTCTACTTGCCTTCCTAAAGGTACGTCTTACTTTTGCCACATGACATTACTTTGAAACACAACTCTGCACAGGTTTTAAATTTAATGCAGTTTTTTTTTCATAGTTCTTCCTGTAAAATCCAACAACACTGTCTATTCCATCCATACTGACGCAATTCACTTGTAAAGTTCTGCATCCTTCTTTTATATTGTTACAATGTAATGACAAGCTTGCCATGATTTGTCTAGGCACTGTTTTGGTCAGACCTGAAGCTGTAGATAATGGCCGAGATGACTTCAGGGGTCCTGAGTTCCGCAGCCGGAAAAGTAACGTGCTACGGAAAGAATTTTCAAGGAGACGAGGAGGTCAGTCAAGTTTGCGGTGGCCAAAATTGCACAACACAAGAAATTTCTTCTCCCAGCAAGATATGAGAAGACGTTTTTGTAGCTAATGCTTTTGTGGGCTTTAACAGGGGGCGACCATTTGGAAATTGTCAGTTGCACTGCTTGTGGCCGTCAGGTGAACCACTTTCAGAGAGATTCCCTAATTCGCCATCCAGTTCTCAAAGTACTTATTTGTAAGGTGAGTCAGAAATACGTTGTCATTTTTTGGTATTTCACTATATTTCAAGTGCATTTCTCTTTTCCAACCCCGGTGCATGATTATTCTCGTCTAACAAATCTGTCATTTTCACTCCGTTTTGGTTTGTCAGTCATGCTACAGATATTACTCGAGTGACGACATCAGTAAGGATGCCGATGGAATGGATGAGCAGTGTCGGTAAGATTCAAATGGGAAAATAAAGACTTTATTTTGAAGTGTTGCGTCTAAATGGTACCTTCTGTACTTTTTTTTTTTTCGCAGTTGGTGTGCAGAAGGAGGCAACCTCATCTGCTGTGATTTCTGTAGCAACGCCTTTTGCAAGAAGTGCATTCTGAGAAATTTGGGGCGAAAGGAGCTCTCTGGCATCTTGGAGAGCAAGTGGTACTGCTACGTGTGTAACCCCGAGCCCCTTTTTGGCCTTGTGGTGGCCTGCGACAGCGTGCTGGAGAATATGGAGCATCTGTGGCAACAGCAACGCAAGAGAAACCGAGCCGAGCCGGAGAAATTGGATCTTTATGGCATGCTGCCTCTACCTCAAATCCTCCCCTGTGCTAAATGGGATCACAATGGCACGGATGGTAGCGTTGTGTTCAATTACAACACTTTAAATGTCTCCAAGGATATGACCGCAAAGGTCAAACATTTAGTGGACTCGGCAAACAACGTGAACACGAACTTCATTCATTTCATTAATACTGCGACAAAGACGAAACAAGGCGTTCGCAGCCTCTATTTGAAGTCGTATTTGACAGTCGTGAAATCCATGCGATTGTCTCTTTCGGCTCTCGAGGAAAGCCTGAAGGAAGAATTCAGCGACTTGCTCGTCTCCAGTTGTTGGGAGGAGTTACTTAGCAACAACTTTGTGTCCCAAGCTGCCACAGAAGCGGACGAGAAGAAATCCGTTGATGGAAGCTTGAATACGTTGCCAAAGCTGTCAGATGAATTTGCGGAAAAGGAAGTCCTTACTGATGTGGTAAGCTCAAGTGAGGGCGTCGACTCGTCTTCACACAATGCTGGACAGAATCTGCAGACGGTGGGCCCGCAGTTTCCTCAAAGTAGTCTCAACATGACCAAAAAGCTAGTGGTCAAACTTACACCTGTACCGATGGCGGAGGAGCCAAGCTCAGTTCTTCCACAAGACGTGGGAGAGGAAATGTTTCATGGAAAAGATGCGCCAGGAAATGAAGACATGGCCGTTGCTGACACTATCATGAGCGTGGACCACGCAAGCACATCGCTGCACCTAGAAGAGGAGCGAGGCAATCGGCGGTCTCCTCGTGTGAAGACGACGCCATTGCGTCGTCCCAGCGACGTCAAGGGTAAAGCGTCGCTCTCCACGGCAGACAGCGAGAGCGAGTCGGACTCCGAAGCACGGCCGACTTCAGCGGTCGCCCAAACCACCGAAGAGCAAAGTTTAAGCCATACCAGAGATGACTCCGACTCAGATGAAATACCCGCCGTGCTTCTCGAGCGAGTCGCGATGACCCGAAGCTCCGACGAGCACCGGAGTGACGATGACGACGGTGATGATGGCAGTCAAGCGTCCGGCAAAGTGGCCAAGAAGCGTCTCTTCTGGCTCACAAAGAACACCCCGATATCGCCCGAGAGGATTCGCCGCAAACGTAAACTGCTGGACCGTTCGCCCGAGTCTGACAGCGTCGCTAAGACTCGGCGGGAACCCGGGACGGATTCCTCCAGTGACGATCAAGACCTGCCGGATCCAAGGCAGCACCTGAAGACCCTCAGGTCCATCGGCAAGTCTCATCTCGTCAAGAGCGAAACGGAAGGGTGTGCTCGACAGCAGGCCATAGCGGAGGCCAGAAAGCACAAGACTCATGCTCGCCACCAAGTAATCGAGACCACCTCGTCATCGAGCGAGGACGAACGCGACGACGACTCCGGGAGTGACACCGACAATCAGAAGATGAAAGCAGTCACAGACGATGCGGCCTTATCGGGACCGACGGCTTTCCGTCAATCATCTGGTGAGTCTGACGTCGTGCCCCATTTCCGCTACACAGTTCCACTCGTCACTCACAAAACCTTGTCGTATTTACAGTTATCGAGGACATGCTTAATCAGAGTTTGAGCCGATATAACGCGTGAGAAAAAACACTCCTGGCTTTTTGGTTTTGATTTTGTCTTGTCAAGCATATTTGACGTCAATTTGTAGGATACGCGACTAGAATGGCTGCAAATCTACTTTCACTTGAGCGTACATTTGCTGTGCTTTTGTCTCCGGATGTTGCCTACAAGTTACAGCGTGCATCTTTCCATCACACATCTAGGCCCCTCAGGATACTTAGACAAACAAACATTCACACTCACGCTCGTAATTGTCATTTTTATTTTGATTGATTTTTTTTTTTTTTTTTTTTAATTTCGCAGGCGATGAGGATCGAGCTGGACCCAACTGGGCAGCAGGGGATGACGACGACCTTGAAAATAGGTATGGTTCTAAAAGCCAGGAAGTAGAGTGTGTAAAACAGCCAAAGTTTGGGAGAAAGACTGCAAGTCCGAGAAGCAAAGCCGCTGCTAAATCCACCAACTCCAATGCCATCAAGAGTCAGTTGCGGTCTTTTCACGCGCGGCCAAAACGTAGCTGCAGTCGAGCGCCGGAAATCAAATACACATTCTAATAGAAAAGACGTAGGGCTGTTTTATTGACAGAAAGATTTATTCAAATGTATATCTTTATCACTTAACTTGATTGCCCCCAGACATAGAAGAAAGAAGCTTGTAGTTCAATGTCCTAAAAGAGGAACTGTTTGTTGCCTTATATTCCAACCTGTTCGTGTATGACTGACAGGTTTATATGCTGTGAAAGTATTTGAACCAAGTAACGAAAGTCGAGCCTGCTCGCCTGGGGTGCTACACAATCAACAAAGTTGTGTGAAGCATTTTGAACTGATGCAAATGTGACATACTTTCAAAGGTGAAGTATGAAGTTGAAATCTTGCCGTTCCGATTTTGTGCGTGTGTGCGTGTGCGTGTCAGATTGAGTTTAAAAAAAGGGAAGCCCATGTCTCATTTGTTAAAAATTCTCTTGAATTTTTTTACGTTTGTTGTAGGCAAATTTATTGGCAAGGTTAAAACGGAAATGCTTCACCTTCATTGTTTTGATTTTCTACCACGCACTGAATCGTAAATCATCGTTGTTAGTGTTTAGGTTATTTCATATAAAATCTTCTAAATATATTACTGAATAAAGATGCCTGTGATCATTCTCATTCGTCCAGGTAATTTCATTCTCCGAGCATTGAATCTACCATAACTGGACTGTTCTGGTTGTTTTAGAAGACGTTTCACTCTTCCTTTTTTTTTTTTTTTTCCTTCATCTACCCTGCTTTTGTTCCTCCTGGAACTAGATGGACTTTTTCAAAATGACCTTTTGGGGTAACCACAGGTTTTGAGGGCCTCCCTCTGGTGCCTATACGCTTTGTCTTTGGCCAGTGGGCTGATAGGAACATTATCGGTCTGTGTTGTAAGGTTCTGGTAATGCACGGTGTTCCGGTGGGTGGTGTGAGTCAAAAAATATGGGCCAGTGTGTGCGGCTTTTCTGTTAACCCAACAAGGAGGACCCCGGAGGTTGTCTTGTACTTTTTTTTTTTTTTTTTTGTGCATCCATATTTGTATTTGTATTGTATAAATGTAAAAAAAAAGTTCATTACAAGAGCACTGCCACTGGGTTCTTCCTTCTCCAACAGACCAAAAAAAAGTTTGAACATCACTCGTGATCTGTGCGCTGGTTTGGTTGTGTTCCATTGGCTGCTAAATGCGATGTTGGTTGACGGTTCAACAGCTGTAAACAAGTCAATACTCTCACCAGATATGCCTCCTTCCTCGCTTCCAGTTCTCCAAGCTTTGCTCCTTTTGGGCTTGGTCCTGGATGCTTTTGGAAGATGTCTGTGTTGCAAACCTCTAAGTCCTGTAGCCTGCTAGGATCTTGTTTTTCATTTTCATTTCACTATGCCAGTGCGTGTCTGTGCTGTGCTGCTGCTTGTTGAAGTAGAAAGGTGTTGATAGCCGACCTCCAGGTGAATGCAGACCGTAGTGGAATTTTTATACATATATATATTTTTTTTACACCATTGTTGTTCAATCTTGACTCCAAAATGAACTTTCCTGGACGCTGTGTGTGACGTAGTTCTTTCTTGAAACCTTTTGGTGCCCTTGAGGTGATAAAAGTTCTCCAATTTTTCCTCCTTGCGCAGATGTGTGGATTTTTGGCTCAAATTGCCTCAAATGCGTCATCTGTGCCCGATGGGGCTGAATGATTTTAGGGGGAAAAAAATTATATTGTAGTTTTTCAGACAGATATTGCGATTTAGATTTTTTTGTCACGATGTACAGTGCCGTCAATTCTGTAATTCTGTATATGAAGAAGCATTTTTTTTGTACTATTGTCCATAAATGTAAACTTATGTCACTAAAATATATAGTCTCTTAGCAAAGCTAAATTGATAAAAAATATAATTTTGAGACCTATTATTGCGTAGATCTCCAAAGTCAGGACCCGGTGGTGCAAAATAGATCAAATAACATGGATGAGATTATAAATATTTAATACACGCGACACTTTTTTTTTTTTAACTACTTTGGCGCTGGTTAGTGTAGCCTGTTTACTGAAATATGCCGCTGATTCGTGCGCGTGTGGATCAACGTTTTGGTGTGGTCTTTTCAATTTAAGATGAAGGTGCCTGTGTTGTGTAAATCTTCGTCCCATAGACCGCAATGACATTGTCCCACATTTTTATTTCATCATACTATGTGTGCTTTAAAAAAACAAAAACATTTGGATTTGAATTAATCTGAGCCTATCACGCCGAAATGGAGCAAAAATTCTCGCCTGGCACGCAACCGCGCTTGATCATGTGAACTGCATCGACGGCAGAAACATTCGGTCTGACTGTTGCAATAGACAACCAGAACACTCCAGTTGCAATCGATTCAATCCCCTGAGAATTTTTACATAAAATATAATTATGAAGTGCACAAGTCTGAAGATTCACTTTAGGTTGCTGTTCTTTTCTCTACTGATTTTCCTTTTAAAACGTTAAATGTTTTTCCTTTTGTCAGGCCCTGTTTAAATGTGGCCAGAAATCGAACCTATTTTACCCAAGTTGCCTTTCCATTGGTTTGTGTTGAAACTTCATTCTTGAAACTTTATTTTGCTATCTAAAAAAATCTACTCTCTCTTTGCCTTTTGTGGTGAACATAATCTTGTCATATAAATAACTGAAAAAAAACCAAACCAACCTTGAAACCATGCAACTCTCTGTAGACACAAATCACATCTGCTTGTAAAATATGTGATTTGTGTTGCATGTCAATTCAGTTTTTTTTTTTTTTGATTGTGAATTAGTGCAAAGTTTTAACATTTAAGGCGTCAACATTAAGCCTCTGGTATTTGCCACCATAATGAATAATAAATTTGCTTGTGACATAATACTTTTAAAACTGGTATTTAGTCTCTCCTTTTTCTATTTTAAATGGCCTGCCTTTTGTCACTTCACTTTAAAAAAAAAAAAAAAAAAAAGAGAACACGTGCAATCGAGCACTGTCAACAAAAAGTATATGCCAATGGCCTTTGACTTCCGCCTCCTCGGTCGAGGTGGGGGGGGGGGCATTCACAATCGGTTGCAATCCTGCACAGACGTTGAATGACCTGTGTCATTTTGAAGAAGCACGAATGAAAAAGTTTACAAGACTTTGAGAGCTCTGGATAAGCAAGTCCAGTGTGGCCTCATTCACGCACACGCAGTCTTTGGTCCGCCGAGGTATCGCGATATCTGACGCTGCAGCAGTTTACGTAGCGATCAATAGAGTTGTATAACTGTGTTCAAGGCTCAGCTCTGAGGAGCGCTGGAGACTTACGCGGTTGAAACTCAAGCCAACATTTGACTCCGAAGGGCTTTTCCCTGTGAGCCTCCTGTTGTGACAAAAAAAAAAAAACAAAGCAGCTGGAAAGAGTCCGTTGATGTGCTTGTGAGCCAAATGAGCTGCTGTAATCGCAATCCGTGGTTGCCGTGTCGTTATGGAACGGATCTCATAATGTGCCATGTTTCAATTTAAACATTCTTTTTTTTTTTTTTTTTTTTTGTATGTTTGACCCCACTTTCTATGCACAGATAAACATTACTGCTGACCATTTTCTAAAGCTGAACGCACAGCTTCTTTAAATGCCTTCCAATTCCGAGCCGCTTCAGAGAAAGCAATCGCAGTTCTCTGAAGTTGAGACAATTTGGTGTTTGGGAATAAATGTCGCAGGTCAGTACTTCCAAGTCGAAAGTAGACGGAACAATGTTGTACATCTGAGAATTGAGAGTGGGCTGTGAAACAACAATAACAAGCACCCAAATTCCGATTCTGTCCTTTTTTTAATGACACCCATGTTTGTTTCTCGTGTTTTTTCTCTCCAGGTCGGATTTTCTGACAGCACAGCAGTGAATGCAGTGCTGTTAGGAAGAAATGTCTTAAATGTGGGATTTTGTAGCCCTCGACTCATTTGGTTGTAGTTTGTGACTTTTTTTTTTTTTTTTTGACTCGCTAGTAAAATGGTCAGCAAGAATGTGAAGATCACATTGTTTGTGCTCCCCCAATCTTGATTGCTGCTACACTGTAACACTTCCCGGTTTTAACACGTTGGATTCAGTGGCAGTGAAGATGGCTGCCCCCTTCCCCTCTTGTGACTCATGTCGATGACCTACTTTTCGATTAGGCGCATGTGCAAGCGTCAGGATTTCGGAGAGATTTGAAATAGGATGGACAATTGAGCTCAAGTATAGAAGAAGTCTTGACTTGTCTTAATGCAGCACTGGACTGGTCGTACAAAACGTTCAAAGTTGATTTTTTTTTTTTTTTCTCCATTTTTAAATGTGGGTCATAAGCAGGATGATTTAGAGATTTCAGAATAATACTTCATTTGTTGTATAGTGTAGAGATACCATGTTACATCGCTTACCGTGTATAGTATTTATTTATATGTGGTCGTTGTAAATGTTTTAGATTTTGCCAGAAGACTTTTTTTTTTTTTGGATGAGCAAAATGGATTGATCCTTGCACAGAGATCGTTCTTTCGCCCCTAAATCTCAATTCATCTTTACGATGTTTCCTGGACAATTCCCAGTTTACGGAAGGTGAATCTCTGAGCTCTAACATTCGGCGAGCTCTAATCTCACAAAAGTCCTTCTGGATGAATTGATAGAAATATAATATTTACAGGACGACGGCATCCTGTAAAAAGTCTTCCCCGACTAGTTGTTGCTGTATAGCTAACTCCAAAGGAGTGGGAGACTGTCTATATTTCCTTCCTTCCCCCCTCCTGCTGGCTGTAGGTGTAATTGCATACATTTGTCAATTGAGTGTATTTTGCGGTTTAGGAAATGCAAGAGGGAATGATGTAATAAAAAGAAAAAAGTCCCGCTCGTAGACGGGCGTACTCTTAAAGAATGTCTTTGTGTTTTGGTGCCATCTGTGCATTTATGCTTGCTTGCGCCAATAAATGTTTGCTCTTTAAAATGTCTGATCTGTCTTTTTCTGCCGCTTCACATGTCGAACGATCACTCTGTCACTAGGTTCGACTTTGTTGTTTTGGCTTTTCGTAGACTTGCTTCAGCTTTGTCTAGAGGCGCCTTAAACTCAAACTGATCTCACTTTTGCCTTGCAATATTTTCTTTTTTTTTTTTTTTTTTAATTTCCCAGCTGAAGCTGATGTGACTTGATCTTGAAATTTGAATTTGAGGTACCTTGTCCTTTTTTTTCTACTTTTTAAAAGAATCGCTAAGAAAATACTTTTGGCCCAAATCAATACCAACTTCTCATCGCTCGATGAGTTATCGTCTGATGAGGAAACGCAGGATGCTGAGTCTTCTTCTGAGCCTGAAAGGGAATTTAAACAAGCCCGTGACGAATGTGGACAAGAGGACCGCGGTGAGTGGTATTTCTTCCAAATAAGCACAAGTCAGGTTTGTTTCAAATGATTTTCTGGCGGGAGTCCGAGCCTCCCGTTGGTTATGTAGTCATTCGAATGTGTGCTACAGGCGAAAAGTTGTCTTCTGACGCTGGTGCCGATGGCCCCAACGTGAGGCAGCACCACTTGCTGCGCCACAAACTCGCCTTGGATGAAGGGACAGGAAGTGACAAGGCAGCATCAGGGAATGAAGCAGGAAAGGAAGACAAGAAGACGAGAGTCAACCCCAACCAGTCGAGCAGTAAGGACACGTCACACATCATGAAGCGTTGCCTTTGGGTGGCGTCTTGGAAGTTTTTTTTTTTAATGTGGCGGCGCTGCTTTATGTCCAGTTGACGATGAGAGCGGAATTACTGATAATAGCTCGTCGGAGTTGGAGGAATTTGGAATGAGCGAGGAGCTGAGTGTGTCGGAAGAAGAAGAGAAGCTTGAAAGGTACATGAGGAAATTAAAAAAACAAAACAAAAAAAAACATCCACTTTGTGTTTGTGACAGGACAAAAGAATATTTGATCAATCAGTTGAACATTCTCTACTCTGTGGGAAATTAGTGCTATCATTCTGTTGTTTTTCAATGTTTCAATTACCAGATAGAATTACCGTATTATCCGGACTATTAGCCGCCGTAATTATTTTTTTGGGGAAAAAAAAACAACACAAAAAAAACAATATACAAGCCGCATCAGGCTTTCAGTCGCAGTTTTCTATGTTGAAAAAAAAAAATTTTTTACTGCATGAACAGAACGATTTTGTACTGTGAATGCACATAAAGGTACATCAACAGATTATTAAAACGGTGCCTTTTAACACGCCAACTACTTTGCAAAAAAAAAAAAAAAGTTTGCAAAAAAAAAAAAAGCGAGATTTATTTAGCGTATTTTCTGAACTGTGGAGCGCCCCTAACAATAAATGAAAAATCCACAGAAAATCTGCACCGCATCCGGAAAATATGGTAGTCATTTTGTCATACAACGAATTGTCACAGCCTCATCCCATAATGGAAAAAATATATTTTTCCCTTCAAAAAAACTTTACATTTAAAAAAAATTTTTTTTGGGGGGGGGGGCTAATCGAATATTAAAAATGTCATCACATTTATATGAGTATTCGCAACCTTTGCTCAATACTTTAATGCCGCACCTTAGGCAGTAAGTACGGACTCAGGCCTTTTGGAATATGATGCCTCAAGCTTGGCACAGCCATTTTTTTTGCACTTTTGCTCCTGATCCAATTGAGGACAAGTGATCTAGAAATTGTTTGTGACGGAGGGACACTCTTGTGACGTAATACGCAAATGGTAGGAACTGCATGTGTGTATCCTCTTGTCATTTTCCTGTTGCAGTTCACCGTCTAAAGCCAAAGAGGAGTCTCCTCCGTTTGTCGGCAAGACCCCGGCGACCTGCATTTTGTTGTCTGACAGTTGCAGTGAGGAGGTAACCGTAGCAACGACCGCTCACCACAACCGGCAAAGGAGAGTTTTCATAGATTGACCCCAACTTCTTCACATTGGAGTAGAACGACGAAACGAACGCTGGCGACGAACTTAGCAACACTCCGGGCACACCCAAAGGACGCAAAAAAATCCGCAGAATCATCCAAGACGACAATCTCCGGTCCGAGACCCAGGAAGCGCTGCGAGAGGAGGAGGAGCGATGCAGACGACTGGCGAGTCGGGAGCAACTGATGGAGGAGCGACGAGAGGTACTCCAAGCGAAAACAAACCAATTCATTTTGTCGTCGTCACAAACTGACTCACTCGCCGGCGTTGCTTTCCAGACGATTGTTGTCAATTTGTCTCAAGAGTCTGTCACCACCAAGCTGATTCTGGATCAAGATGAGCAGACCAGAACACCTCTAGTCCAGGTGCACAGGAACCTCGTGACTAATCTCAAGCCTCACCAAGTGGATGGTGAGTGCACACACTCGCTTGTGCCAACATGTCAAACCTTTTTCTTCATGCATCGCGATCACCTCAAAGGCGTTTCACACTCACTTCGGAACATAAAAAAGGTCCTTCCTCAGATTTTCTGATGATTCTGGTCGGAATTCATTCATTCGTGTGTCTAATGACATTTTTATGTGCTATCTGGTCTACCGTGATGTCAAAAATGTGAGCTTACTCCCGTGATTTTGAGGCAACGCGCCAAAAAATTACTAAGACCCTCTTGTGGCTCCTTTTTTTTTTTTTTTTTTTTTTTTTTTTTACATGTCCCTGGGGTATAGAAATAACAATTTGATATATTTATTAATTTGCTTATTAAGTTGGAGGTCCGCGTATTGAGGTTGTAAAACAGGTTTAAAACAAAAAAAAAAAGAAAGAAAGGGCAATTTCATTTGAAAATAGCAACCTCACGAGGGCCGCTAATAGATCTCGTTAGATCTTGTTAATTACGATTAGATGACTCGCCCCGTAAATGATTTTGTTTCTCTCTGTCCTCACCGAAAAGGAGTCCAGTTCATTTGGGACAACTGCTGTGAGTCAGTGAAGAAGGCCAACTCCTCTCCAGGATCAGGTTGCATCCTGGCTCATTGCATGGGCCTCGGAAAGACTCTGCAGGTATGGAGAAGATTGATTGGAAAGTTACAAAAAAAAAAACAAGTCACAAGAGTCAGTAAAGCTTATAGTATCACTTCTTATATTAAAAAGAAAAATGTTAAGTCGCTGTTACTATCCATCCCCAAAATTCCAAATGATTGACCGTCTCCCATGATTTGTTCCTTCTTTCCTCCTCTTTTTAGGTGGTCGCCTTCCTGCACACGGTATTGCAGTCGACGATCTTACCTTTTCAAACGGCCCTGGTCGTGTGTCCTCTCAACACGGCGCTCAACTGGGTGGGCGAGTTCAAGAAATGGCAAAAAGAATTAGGGAAAGACATCGTCAAGGTACGTTAACTTGAACCAACGTGCGCACGCATCCCGATGCGGTTAATGTGCTGAAACACAAACGTATGACAGGTCAGCGAGTTGGCCACCAAAAAGAATTTTGCCGACCGACTCCGAGCGCTGCAGGGCTGGCGCATTACTGGAGGGGTGATGATTATCGGCTACGAAATGTTCCGAAACCTCTCACTCGCCCCCAAACTGGACGAGAAGTTAAAGCGGGAGCTTCAAAACATCCTGGTGGATCCAGGTAGAGGACTTTGCATCTTTCACGATACCTGGACATGTTTTCTGAGGCCGCTTCGCATTCAGGTCCAGATTTCGTCATATGTGATGAAGGGCACGTTCTGCGCAACGAAAACTCCAAGATTTCCAAAGTCATGGGCGCTGTGAAGACGCGACGGAGAGTGGTGCTCACTGGCACGCCGTTGCAAAACAATCTGGTGGAGTGTAAGTTTGCTCGGCTGCACTAATTCAACTCTTGGCAGTGTTGCGTCTTGGGCCGATTCGACTCGAATCCCTTTCTTGATTTCAATTTCCTATTTGTCCCCACAGACCATTGCATGGTCAACTTCATCAAGAAGAACCTTCTGGGCTCACTGGGGGAGTTTCGAAACCGCTTTGTCAACCCCATCCAGAATGGCCAATGCGCTGACTCCACGCCCAGAGATGTTCGAATCATGAAGAGGCGCGCTCACGTCCTCCATGCCATGCTGACCGGATTTGTGCAAGTAACAAGTCCTTTTTATTTATTGTCATCTTTTCTCTATTGCCTCAGCAATCGCTCACACGTTTTTATTTTTCCTTTAGAGGAGAGATTACTCCGAGCTGACTGAGTTTCTGCCTCCCAAGTACGAGTACGTCGTGGCAGTCAGGGTGTCTCGGCTTCAGCGGACGTTGTACAGCCACTACTTGAAGCACGTCAGTGGTGAGTCGACATTGGCATTGGGGAAAAATTCCCCAAAACTTGATTATCGATCATTGATTGTTAATTGTCATCCGCAAGTTACTTATTGAAGGTATTTTCTACTCACAAGAAAATATTTATCTCAAGAAATTAAATTATTTTATGACAGTTAGAGGTGAAAAATGTTGTCTATAATAGGCGTTGTTTTTTTAATTCCTTTAATTTAGTTTAAAAGGATGATGTTTAAGTTAAGGCCTGTTTTCTCAGGCCTGGGCAACGTTATCGGCACTGCGAAAATGAAGATCGGCGCAAACCTGTTTAAGGATTTTCAGGCCCTCGCTCGAATTTGGACTCATCCTTGGTGCCTTCAACTCAGCTACAAGGCCAATGAAAAAAAGCTCAGGGTAAGAAATTAAAATTCGCACACCTGTCCCATTTGGTAAATAACGGTTGTTTACCGATAGGCACGTTTGGGAAAGAACATCAATTCCGGCACTCCGCTCATGGAAAGGTAATACCGACCGAAACCACCATCAAATTGCTCAATTAAATAACCAACTTCAGACAATTTATATATATATTTTTTTTTACGTTGTATTTTTTGGGACCTATAACTTAGCTGTGCTGTTTTTGTGTATCAAAGAAATATAGGTGAATGGGGTCCCCATATCTCTCTCTCTCTCTCTCTCTCTCATCCCAGAGCCTACCACAAAATGTGAAAACATGAGACCTTTTCTAAAAAAATAAAATAAATAAAAAAACCAAATATATATATATATATTATTTATTTATATATTTATGTATATATATTTATTTTTATTTTATTTTATTTTATTCAATTTTTTATATATATTTTTTCTCAGGCAAATGCTAAGCAGAACATTTTGACTTTCCTAAACTAATGTAGTGTTTTCCAACACTCTAGTCCTTTGGCTTGCCATAGCGGACCGAGCAACAGCACCATCGATGATCCGAGCCAATCCACAGCAGCAAATGTTGCTGATGCTGCATCAGAAGGTAGCGAGAGTGATTTAGTGTCGCAGTCGTTACGGCAGCACCTTACAAACGCTCTCCTTGTGTGTCATGTGCCCTCTCAGGCCCGTGCTGGTTCAAAAATATGTTTTCCCAACACGACTCCGACATCCTGGAGCACTCGGGCAAGTTGGTCCTCTTGTTTGAGATCCTGAGGATGGCTGAAACGCTGAACGACAAAGTGTATGTGTCTTTTCTCTCCCTCGATCTCAACACATCTCCGTGGTGCAAAGAGACAATTTTTCTTTTCTTTTCTTTCCTCAGACTTGTTTTCAGTCAGTCCCTGGTTTCGTTAGACCTGATCGAGAGTTTCCTGACAGATTGTCACCGGAGACGAAAGGACTCATCTGAAGGTATTGTTGATGTTTTCGGCGGTATCTTGACCCGAGCGTCCTCCATCTTAGAAGTTTTTCAAGTTACTGACTCCAGTCAAAAGACCACAATTGTACCATTCTAAGAAATGTGGCCTCTGTTTTCACATAGCGGGAAGCTGGATCAAAAACGTTGATTATTACCGCCTGGATGGTTCCACCACTGCTGCGTTACGGACGAAATGGGCTAATCGTTTCAATCATTCCGCTAATCCACGGTACAGTTGGACTTCCTTTTCTCCTTTCAAAAAAAACCCCAAAAACATTGGACACGTCATGAGACAAATGTAATCTTGTCTCCCTTTAGCGGCCGATTATTTCTCATCTCAACAAGGGCCGGCTCGCTTGGCATCAACCTGGTGTCTGCCAACAGGGTGATCATCTTTGACGCCTCGTGGAATCCCTCCTACGACATTCAAAGCATCTACAGGGTGTACCGCTTCGGCCAGGTCAAGCAAGTGTTCGTGTATCGCTTCTTGGCGCAGGTGAGCTCATCATTAATTCGGCAGCCACTTCGCGATAATCTGTCTTTGTTTGCGTCTTACGTTGACGCGTAGGGCACAATGGAGGAGAAGATCTACGATCGTCAGGTGACGAAGCAGTCTTTGTCCTACCGAGTGGTGGATCAGCAGCAGATCGAGAGACACTTCACCCTCTCCGAGCTCACCGAACTTTACACGTTTGAGCCGGACATGCTGGACGAGCCTCATTCCAGGAAAACCAAGCGGAAGACCTCGGACTTGCCGAAGGTAACGATTTTCACGTTCATTTTGTGGACTTGTTCATAATCGTGTACTCTCACACGTCTTGTCAGGATCACGTTCTGGCGATGCTTCTGGAGAAGTGCAAAGATCAAATTGTCAGCTACCATGAGCATGCGTCTCTGCTGGACCATAAACAAGAGGAGGAGCTCACTGAAGCAGAACGCAAAGATGCCTGGGCGGAGTATCAGGCTGAGGTAATGAGCCAGCAGCAGCAGCAGCAGCAGCTCAGCGTGCGCACGCACTTCCCAGTCTAATACCAGTACGTCTTTGTCTTTAGTCCCACCCAGCCAGCGCCCCAGTGAAAATCAGGCTGGACACCTTGAATATGAGGACCAATGAAGAGCTGGTGGTAAATATGCCGCATCTTCCGCCCACCGCCCTTTTGCATTTGACTGAACACAACATATGCGCTTGCAGCACTTGCTGAACAAAAGCCGAGAGAAATTAGCGGCCGCCTTCCAGGCCGTGCAGGCCATGACGTCGCACCCCCTTGAGGAGTACGTGCTCCACCTGGTGAGTGGTGCGCTGCCGTTCTTATTCAATGACGGAAGGGATGTGAAAATGATCCAATTTCAACTCGACAAATGTTAGGGGAAAACAAAGCTCTTTCAGCACGCTCTTTTTTTTTTTTTTTTACTGCTTCAAAATGGCATTCTGCCATTTTGCAAATTCTGTGGTGCGCCTGTGCCTTCAGGTAGGACTTCGATTATTTATTCCACCTCTTAAAACCCTCAACTACCCACTCAACCAAGTGGTAGAGAGCATCAAGAAGGCAAATAATGAGTTTTAAAGGACAATAGATGCCTGCTCCATCATTTAGTCGGCCATGTTTTTTTTTTTCTTTAAAAGAATGATTTAACAATGAGATGACGATACATAGTCACTATGGTAATCGTTTCAACATTTCCATGCATTGATAAAAAAAGACAAGCTCCCACAAAATATAGTGACTCTAACGTCCCCAAACCTTAAAGATTTTGTTTGTTTCCATAGTTTTTTTTTTAGGTTTTCGAAAACATTCAAGAGTTTTGTTTTTTGATTTTTCTTAGAACTGGCCAAAACAAATGTAAAATGCAATTTGTACTTTTTTTCCCCAGAAATCATCAATAATCTGTAGCAGTTGAGATTATCAAATGACATGACAAAAACAACTTTTAAAATGCTGAGATTTTGGAGGTCAAATTGGAAAACCGATTGGTTAAAGAAATGTTGATTTGAGATTTTGTTGCATCGGTCCCAGCACGGCTCTTTCGCACATGGCAACATCTCATTGAACGAAAAAAATAAATCAATCTATTCTCATACGCTGAAAGTGAAAAAGGAAGAGAATTGACTGTTGGGAATAAATGGCTACAATTTCATGGATCACATCCGTTTGTCAAATTCCTGTCCTTACTTTTGCTCCAGTGGCGCCAACATCCACAAATATCCGTGGATATGATTAAGGTGAAGGCAGTGCAGTGGCGAGAAAGTGACTCAAAGGAGCTGGCGCGGCGAAAGGCCTTTTATGCCGAAGTTCTTGAAGAGCAGCGATTAGTAAGTTCAAATGGGATCATGTGTTTGTTTTGGCCAAATGAATGCTCACCACCGTTTGTATTCCAGCTCACACTACACATCCAGACCATTTTGAGCGTGCGACGGAATCAAGAGACGCACGGGCCGACTGCGTCCGCACCATCCGACCAGCAAACATCGGCAAATAACTGAAGCCTCGCTTACGTGCCATCGCTTGGTTAAGTCTTGAAATCATTTCCACAGTTTTTTTTTTTGGTTCACATGCTCTCCAATAAGCACTTTAATGTGACCAACTTGGTCATTTAATTCACTTTCGTCCATGTGATGATTTTTACCAGCCATGGCGTAACATTATGGGGAACTTCAGGTGCTCTGATTTTTTTTCCAAGAGCAACCGGAATTAGAAATCGCATAATAATTGGCATCGATGTCTGATCAGTCAGCGTGACACTTTGAATACTACACTCCTTTTTCTATGCTTATGTAAAAATGTCCAATTTTTGCTTTTTGTGATTTTTTTTTTTTTTGGTAATGTCTTGCACTGTTTTTGTCACTGGAGCAACTTAGGAAGTGTACTTCCTTCATGTATCAATAAACTTACATCAAAAATACCATGATGAGAAAAATACTTGACTACAAGAAAACCCCATGCAACAAATAAAGAAAAAGATGTAATCAAAACTGGACCGGCTTCTATAATAAAACATGTGAGCATGATTGTAATAGTAAGGTGTGTAAAATATTTTTTGGTGGAAATCTGCCTGTAATTGACACTCCCCCCAAAACATTTACGATTGCCTGTAAATGCCACAAAAGGGCAGCAAAGCACTACTTTTGTGTAAGCGAAACTCCAATTTATAGCCGTGACACCAAGATGGCGACAAAGCACTACTTTTGTCCAAATGACACTCAATTTACTTCATAATTCCCTGTCACCCAAAATAGTGAAAAGATTTTTTTTTTCTTGCTTCGGCCTAAGCACCAAAGCGAAATGGCTCAATTTATGAATGGTGAACCGTAAATATATATTATATATAAATATATATATCCTGTACTTCAGTTTAAATACAGAATGTGTGTCCTTTTGCCACAGTTAACAATCAGCACTGCCAAATGTTTTGTTCAATCCACTTGTTTGCAATATAGCCACATTTATTCACATTAATATTTTAAATTAATAAAAAAAAAAAAGATTGAAAACACTCATGTAAAAATAGTCTTGAAACTTTCACAGTGATTTGCTTTCATTTCCTGAAGTTTGAGGTCCGGCACAGTCTCGGAACGCTTCTGGTCCATGCAGAGGGAGGAAGTAAAATGGCGTTCAGAGCTGCAAACGCTGTTCACTTCTTGAGTTCAGCATGTGAACTTTGTTGGGCTGTCAGCTGCACCATCTGTCAATGTCCCGTGTCCAAGTCCCTCATGTACTCCTGCAGGGCCTGAAGTCTGGCGTCAATCTCCGACAGCTCCGCGCCTGTGTCTCGGGAGCTCTCTGAGGAGAAACAAATGCAACACGTGACGAGAACGCTCTCAATTTGAGATATTCAACTAGAGAACGCACATTTGGGACAAATTGCAAGCGAAGGCTGAATGGCGAAATGAATATTTTGAAGTCGGATTGGTGCGAATCAGTTGAGAAATGACCGAATTACCTTTGTCCTTCATCCTGTAAGTCGGAGTGCTGCTTAAGGGCTTCCGGGCTATCAGGCTTCCTCTGGACTGTAAACGGTTACAAGCATGTTCCAGATTCAAGAGGTTTAATGTCACCACCGACCGTGACGAGAAATCAAGAACACCTCACTCACCGCAATGGGGCCATTGAACGTGTGTTTCCTCCCTCTGTGAAGCGGAAGGCACATGAGATGCGAGAACATGCGGGAGCGGCACACTCCATTCACTTTGAGGAACGTTACCTGAGCAGCGCTTTGGTCATTTCCTCCATATCCACTAAGGAACTCTCAGAGGAGTTTCTGCTCCCGTACCGCTCGATGGACAAGCTCCTCCCTCGGCTGCCGGTGCGCCGCAAGTGAGGACAAGCCTCTCTGGAGCGGGAACGTCCTCGTTCCGGTACCGGTGACGGCGACATCATTAAGTCTCGCCGCACCTTCAACTGTCTGACACGCACGAGACAAATGATAATCATTCCTAAAAACAGATTTTGGCGGGAAGGGAAACGTACTTTTTGAGTTCAGATTCTCTGAGCCGGCGCTGTTTGTCCTGGATGTAAGCAGTTGGGTCGAAGCGAGGTGCTCGGGACCCTGGAAGAGTTACAGAAATATAAACTAATTGAAGAAGATGAATAAACTGTCATTAAGTCATGGTATAATTAATAAGAAATTGTTTATTGGAATACAGATGACTATGAATGTATTGCTTGCTTAATTACGTTAAATCTCAATTGCAATTTTGAGGGGGGGAAAAAAATGCAAGAACATTATTTTTCAAAATTGTTCAGCCGTAAAACTGTATATTTATGTGCAATCCTTGTTTTCGTGACTTCCACGACTTTGTTACAGAGGGCAAAGTTCACACCGGTGGGAGAAGGTGACGGCCTTCGTACGACGGCGCGCGGCCCTGTGGAGTCCGCTCTTCCCCCTCTTTCCGTTGACCTTTGCACTCTGTCGCCTCTCCGTTCTCTGGATCCCGAGCGACCCCTGGCAGAGTTGTGCGAACGATAGATCCCCCCGCATGCGGACGCCGGCGTCCCTCTGCTTCAGATACAAGGAGGGAGAGTGGAGAAAGATTTATACATTTGAAAGAATCAGTGGCGGCCTTTGCCTATTAAGATTTACCGGACATATCTATCACATAGCCGTCTAACCTTCTGCGTAGTAGTGCCAGTTCGTTGGTCAGACTCTTGACATGAAGGCGTAGCGTGCACTCGGAGGCCCTCAACTCATCCAGCTGGAAGGACGGGAACGAAAGAGTTCAAAGCGTGACAGAAAGCTCACGACTCCGAGTGGGACGGCGTCCACGAGCGCTCCCACCTGCTCCATCAGGAGTCGCTGCTCCTGACATCGTTTGCTGGCCGAGCGCTGACTCTTGGCCTTCTCCTTGAGCAGCTGCTCCTCCAAGGTCCTCACCACATCCCGACTCCTCCAGTCTTGAGACCCGCCGGGCGTAGGGACGCTTCCGCCGAGCTGCAGTCGCTCCAGGACCTTGGCGATGGCCTCTTTCTCTTCCTTCATCACAGCCAGCCTTAAAAGCAAAATATTAGCAGCGTCACATGAATAGCCAGATGTTTCCAGTTTGGGAAATTTCCTTGAAGGGGGGGGGGGGGTCAACGGGAAAAGTAGACAATTTACACACTTCCAGTTGACTTCACATGTAGCGAATTTTCAATAAGAACGTTTCAATCGTTCCACTTTAGGAACGCACATTGACAACGAGCACTTGGACTTACTCTGCTCGTAAGCGGTGGATTTCGAGCTCCGCAGACTTGCCGACGCCCTGAGAGGTGAGCGCGCTTAGCTCTGCCCTCAGGCTCCTAATTTCCTTCTGCAAGGCGGCCGGGTCCGGCTTGCCGATGTACGGCAGCGGCAAAGGGTAGTGAATCCTACAGAAGCACACAAGTCAGCCGTGCGCAACAACCAAAAGAGCGGGGAACCCCCCCCCCCCTCCAAAAAAAAAAACAAACAAAGGCACGCAAACCTGTCAAACTCCACAGTGTAGATGAGAATAAGGTAGCGCTTGGCGGTGAGCGCGGATGACTGCGGATGGCCTCGAGGGCGACCGACCACTCCCGCTTTCCTGTTCCGCAGAAGCTCGAGGTCCGCGTAGGTCAGCAAGTCCAGTGTGACAGAATCACTCGTCTGCAGAAAATGCATCCAAAAAGAAACAAGACGCACATTTTGTTCATAACAATCCAGCGTGGATGGCTTGTGGACTTTTAATCTATTTGCGGTTGCGCTCGCTAATGTACACACGACAATAAAATGACAAATCAAAAATCGAATTGGCAGCATCCAAGTTGTTTTTCGGTTTGCGTCTTGACTACGTTCAACAAATGCACGAAAGACACCCGAGAGTGTCATTCTAGTTGCGGTGGATAACCTCGATGCACACAAAATTGCTTCATTGACATTCCCCCAACTCCCTTCGACCTCCCCCGCCCGGAGAGAGGGAACAAGATAACACGGGAATTTGTACATTTTTCGCTCCAGTGGAAGCAAAACGAATGCTCGTCCGCTTCAGCTCATGCAGCCCGAAGCGTCTTCCCGTCCGTTCACATCCTTCCATTGACTCGCGAGCAACCTACAGCGTCGTGCGTGCTTTGTTTGCCGGCGTACCTTTCTCACGGCGGACTCCAACATGCTACAAAAGATGGGAAACTGTTTGAAGTTGCCAGTTTTTCGCGTGAGGTCTTCAATATCTGGAAAAAATGAAAACGAGAAGAATGCAAGGTGAGGAATGTGACTTAAAACACGCACACGGCATCGTTGAATGATAAGTGACAACTTACACGCCGGATCAAATTCTCCCTTCCACTGGTCTGCCGTCTTTGAATCAGAGATTTCCACCAGAAGCACGCCATTATCCACTTCTACCTTCACGGCGAATTCCATTCCTCGGAAGACAATGTTCTCCGTCACCTCCGAGCCGTCCTCCATTTCTCAGTCTGTGTCAAAGGAACAACTCATTTAGTGTGCCCACGATATGACTGCAATCAGTAGTCTGAATCCGTCAGCATCTACAGTGCGCTTACGGATAATTACGTTTACATTTATGAATTCAAATAAAAATGAAAGCAGCTGGAAATAATCTAAAAATAGGAAGATAAATTATCAGTGGGTAAGGGTAAAATGTAATCACGTGTAAAGGCCGAATGGGTCGCACAGTCCTTCATCAAGACAACAATCTCAATAACAGAATAAAAAAACTCATGGATTTTGTCCGATTGTGTTATTGTGAAGGAAATTCACATATTTTAGGCGTCCTCGAACAGAAACAATCGTTTATAATAACATATGTAAAATTTGTCCCTTGAATCACTAAAGGTTGGGATACGCTCAACAGCAGAGGTCCTCAATCCTGTTCCTCGAGGGCCACTGTCCTGCCTGTTTTCCCCGCTGCAACAAACCTGATTCAAATGATCAGATAATCAGCAAGGTCTACAGAAGCTAGATAACGGTGGGGCAAAACAGGCAGGTCAGCGGCCTTCGAGGAACAGGACTGTGTAGTTCAAGTTGAGCAGCTGGAAGGCACGCTATGCTGCATTTACCATAACACGCAGCTAAGGGCGCTAGTGAGTCACGCAAACGTGCATCAAATCGAGTCTTGTTTTTTTTTGTTTTTTTTTCAATAAAAGTTGGTGCTAAATGAAAACGTATGAGCAGTCTTTAAATTATGCAAAAATAACAGCAGCAACAATAACATATTTTAGGCAGTAAATGGTGCATGTGTTCTTATTTGGTCTGCACAAACACGCAATTGCCATTGACGCTTGACATCACTTTCTCCCACAGGGAAAGGGAAGCAAATCAGTGACACGGCACAATATTTTACCGTCATGACCACCAATTTGTTCAATTGACTTGACTTCACTGGCGCACCGTTGTTCCATTTTTGGAATCGGTGGCTTGAGCGAATCAAGGCGGGTCTCTTGAGATCTTTTGACCATGACATGTCACCATCGTTAGCTTCAGCTAGCTAGCACGCTCGTTCCGATAATAACAACAACACAAGCTTGCCATGCAGCTTTGCAAAGTGAAATCAGAAATAAATGACGTCACCTTATTTGTAGACAACAGCGCCAAACATTACCTTTGGTTCCTGCGATGAGTCTTGCAGTCACTCGTCGCCAGCAAACAGCTAATGTTGGCAAAACAACATGATGTATTGACTGGATAAAGCCATTCAATTGCATTTAAAACAGTTTTCTTTGTACTTTACTCAAAATCCAAAAGAAATTTGGAACCACCTAAGGGAGGACCCGAGGCGCGCCATCTACCGGGAAACGTTCAATTCTTCTTCTTCTCTTTCATTAGTTGGTGGTGTGACGCTTCTTCCTCGGATTTGTTTGGGCATCCCCGGTTCGTTGCTGCCCTCTATTGATGGTGTGTTATTACTAGAAGACGCTCACTTACGATTCACATTAGATTCACACAACTTTTGTTGAAATTAAAGCAAAAAAAAATTCACTCACATCTTTTAAGAATGTTTTATATATACTTTTGTTTGCTTTGATGGGCGATTACCGTTGTAAACGTACAGTAAACCTCAAATGAAATAGAAAACTGTAGCAAAATACACCTGAGCAAATTAGTGTCTAATGACATTTTTTATTAAGTAAAAAGGGAAATTTTGCATATGTTCTACGACAATTAACAACAACAACACAGTAGCACTAATAATGACGACAGGCACTAAAGAAAAAAAAAATGTTTGTTGAAGGCTTGCTTTTGCTGGTCAAGGTCAGCACTTGTCTTTTGCACGTGGCTGTGCAGTGCACGTGAAGGGCCGGTTTCCATAGAGATGGTGCTGAACCCTCAGGAGAAGGCTCGAGTCGTTGCAGTGTGGGAGTCTGAGATGCAGTGAAATACAAGTGTGCGTGCGTGCGCGTGTGCGTGTGCGCGTACATGTGTGTGCTCAAGAATGATTGTCGCAGGATTTACCATTCAGAATCACAAGCGCTGCATCATGCCACACCACTTTCCATGAAATCGCTGAAAAGAAAACATCACTTGGAATTGCAATCCGTTCAGAAAACAACAAACACAAAAAACACCAAAAGATTTATACATATTTGTATTTAACAGTGAATTTCAGCAACAAATCAAACATGTATTTGACATCTACGTATATTCAACAGCCACATAAGGTTGACCTGCATGAAGAATGAGGTCCAATAGAGTTGTATCAAAATAATGATTAAAAAAAACAAACAAACATCCTTTACAAAGACAATATTGCCTTGTTTTAGTGTCCACAAGCTTTTCATTAACAACGTATTTATTATGGTAGTTGTAGTTTGCAGTCGCATAGAAAAGGACATCGGCATCCATACTTCTCACGTAGAAGTGTTTAAAAAAAAAATTGGAAATCCCTCCAAATTCGTTGAACATAAAATTGACAAGTAACAAATTATACAAGCTAGATAAATGTACTAAGCTTGCATCACTGTCTTCACCTGTGACAACTCATTTGACAAATTTACGGAATTCTTTCACTGTTCCACAAATCCTGCACTTTTTGTCAGCCTTAAAAAGGTATTTTTTTTTCTACTGTAATGAACATGACTGGATCATAATTTTCCAGACTGCAATATTTTGTGTGACAGGCATGAGGCACGCACCTGCCTCCAGCTGCCACTCAGTCATCAGAGGGCCGACTGAAGAAAGCTTTGCACTTAGCTGCACTTCCATTCAAGATTAAAGGGAGGGCCGGACTACAAACACACCTCACACAGTCTGCAGCAACAACAAAAAGCTATCAGAGGTTCCATCCGCAAAAAGTGCAACCAGGCTGCATCTTACAAACGCAAAAGTCTTGGGACACATTTCTTGTCGGATTAATTAACAAATCATGCTTTTAACTTACAACTGCAAAGGACCATAAATAATGCGTGAACTTAAAAACCGTGACTTCAACCCCATTAAAACACTTTTCAGTTCTAGAATCTCGAACAGAAATGATGTGCAAGGTTCCACAGACACAAACCAACATCTCCCAGAAGAGTGACAGCTGCTCACGAGGTAACAAAATCAAAACATCAATGTCATATTTTTACGATATGGGGGACACGACCAAACGGGGTGGGCTTGAACACAATTGGTGTGGGCGGGGAAAAAAATGATGTCAGTGCAAGACGAATGAAGCGTAATTGCGTCTGTGCTGCTTGCACACACAAAAAAAAAAAAAAAAAAAAAAAAAAAAAAAGCAAAACTGAAGGGGCTTCCTCGTGTCGGTCATCATTCAACAGATGCACAGCAGCCGTGCTCAGCGAGAGCGACTCTGCTGGCAACCTGACCAGGTAGGACTCATTTTTTTTGTATTAGTAGAATAATTTTGTATTTTTTTTTTTCTTACTGTAAAATCCATGCCTGAATTTACATGTATTTAAAATTCAACTTGGATTGGTGAATGGTTTATGCTCATCAGAAATGACGGACTAACATAGCGCAACACTTTTATAATGTATTTTGGAAAATTAATTTATGCATCCAAAATGATTCTAAATGTTCGCAATGCAAATTGCTAATTGTATTGCACACGCAACTTTCTGCATCTAGCTTCAAATATTTTCTGCCTGACCTGACCTTTTTTTTGGGGTGGCCAAATCAGTCCCCAGACCTAAACCCAATAGAGCATGCATTTTACCTCCTAAAGGGCAGACTAAATGGCAAAATGGCAGACACGTGACACGGGTTTGATGCAGTCCACTCGATGTTGTTGGCAGTTTCCGTGCGGCGGTCATGGCTCAGAGGAAGGCGGCCGTCTGCCGCCCCAAAGCGCCCATCAACCAAGACAACGCTCGTTTTTTCCTTCTCGCCGCCCTCATTCTTCTGTACCTAGTGTGCGGGGCCGCCATCTTCTCCGCCCTGGAGCATCCCTTTGAGCTCCGAGCCCGCCGTCTGTGGAGGCAGCGGCTTGATAACTTCACCCGGCGGTACAGCGTCCACCCGAGGGCCCTGCGCAACCTGCTGCGGCAGTACGAGGAGGCCAACGGAGCAGGCATACGAGTGGACGCGTTGAGGCCGCGCTGGGACTTTTCGGGAGCTTTTTACTTTGTTGGCACAGTGGTCTCCACTATTGGTGAGCTTTGTAACGTTTCGTTTGCTTGAGGAAATACACGATTTTAGGCCTGCAATGCTGCATGAAATCAAGAGTAAAAGTACAAAATTAGAGAGTGCGTTTTTTTGTTGTTGTTGTTATGAAACAAAAAATAGCTTTTTTTTGGGGGGGGGTGTAATGGATTAATGGCATTTCCATTCATTTGAGTGGGGAAAGATGATTTGAGTCAAGAACACTTCACTTCTCTCGAGGCACCACTGTAAGATTCAATTCAGCGTTTATCTCATCGCATCATTTGTTATGAAAACACCCTTCTTTGAAGCCTGTCGCAAAATGTCAGGTTCCCCTCGCGTCTTACTTGCAATTTGTCTCCGTAAGGATTTGGAATGACCACCCCAGCGACCATGGCCGGAAAAACCTTCCTGATCTTTTACGGTCTGATCGGCTGCGCGGCGACCATCCTCTTCTTCAACCTCTTCTTGGAGAGGATCATCACCATGCTGGCCTACATCATGCGCTGGTGTCATGAGCGTCGCCTTCGCTGCGGTGGAGTCGGCGCCGTGTCCAGTAGGCAGGAGCCGTCCGGGGAGGAGGACAGCCTGGAAGGCTGGAAGCCTTCCGTCTATTACGTGATGCTGATTCTCGGACTGGCCTCCATCGTGATCGCTTGCGGCGCTTCCACTTTGTACTGCTCCATGGAGAAGTGGAGCTACGTGGACTCGCTGTACTTCTGCTTCGTGGCCTTCAGCACCATCGGCTTCGGCGACCTGGTAAGCAGCCAGAGGCAGCAGTATGAATCTCAGGAGGCCTACCGGCTCGGGAACTGCATTTTCATCCTCATGGGAGTATGTTGCATTTACTCCCTCTTTAACGTCATTTCCATCATCATCAAACAAACTCTCAATTGGATCTTGGAAAAGTCGGTGTGCCCCAGGGAGCGTCGGCTCTGTTCGTGCTCGGGATGCTGGTGGCTTTGCTGCCCCTGCCTGCACGACACCAAGCACGACCGGAGGCATCCGGCGGCTCAAAAGCGGTCGAAGCGCAACGCGGTGCAGCCGCTGCCGTCGCACCGCCCCGCGGGAAGGCAACGTTACGCCGACGGCTCGGCGCAGACGGTGGACGACAGCGAGACGGATGGCGGCGCCGGAACGGACGGCGTGCACGTGGGCCGTCGGCTGTCGGGGGAAATGATCTCGGTCAATGAGTTGATGGTGTCCAATAAGGTGTCGTTAGCAATGCTGCAGAAGCAACTGAGCGAGACGGCCCACCAGGGGCCGCGGCAGAGTTACGGCCACCACAACGGATTTTCCCAGGGAGTGGGCGCTTTGGCCATCATGAACAACCGTTTACAGGAAACCAGTGTGGATCGGTAGTAGGACTTGCGCATTTTGAAAAATATTCAAACTGCTTTTTTTTTTTTTTTTCCGCAATATTGTGATTTAATATTCCGTTATTTTCCAGGTCCTCTTCTCATTTATGAATTTTCAAACATAAGCAATAAATAATATCGTGTACAATTAATGTTTTCTAGGTTCGGCTTATGCTAAAAATAAAAGCACAGGAATGTTGAATTTTTTTCTTGAGTTTTCAAAAGGGCATCGCGATGTTGATTTGAATTTGATTCATTGTTCATCCCCAATTGGTAGCAACGCACATCGACATCCTCCGTGCGTCGCAACCCGATTCTGATTTGAAACCTTTTTTTCTGTCCTTTTGTATTCATTGCAGTCGGTCACGTCGATAGGCTCACATTTGGGTTTTTGAGGAGTAAAAAACACAAAGGCAATCGAAAGCCTTCAATTTCACAGTCAAGACAGGTTTGATGTCTCCAAGTGATTGGCTCATACAAAAGCAATCAGATGAAAGCAGCCGTGAAGGAGCACTCCATGTTGGACCGCTGATGATTTAAGGAGGCCTGTGCTCGTCCTTCCACCTCCTCGACTAATATGTTTCCGTGGAAGAAAGTACGAGGAGCCGCACAGCATCAACTTGCGTTCATCATTTCAAGAAAGCCGGCGCGATTTTCCTCGATGCAAGAAAAGTCATTTTAATTTATTGTGTGCAATTTTGGCTCAGATTATCATCCAAAACATTTCTTTGCATGCTCGGAGTCACATTGGTTCAAATATTCTTTATTTAATTTGAAAACCATTTCATTCTTAACATATAATACCGAGAATACGGAGGGAATACAACATTAATAATAGAATCATAAAACGTAATTCTTGATCAGGATGATCAAGAAAAAGATGATAAGGCAGTACATTTTGTTCCAACATGCAGAGGGGGAAGAAATTGCATTTCACATGCGATATACCGAGGATGTTTTCAGGTAGTTTATTGAGAAGCTCAATGTAAAAAAATGAAGCAAAACTTAAGATATCAAACCCTGATTTTGAGTCATGACGCAATTCCTTCCCCACGCAATTTTAATTATTTTATTTTGGCTCTAACACGCCTTCCTAAAAACTAAAGTACAAACCTCAACGTATTAAGAGTAAAATACATTTTCTCTTTACATTATTAGATGAGATTATTCCCTGAACTTTTGTGCATTTCCAACAGCTAACCAGATGAGCATTATTAGCATTTCCTTTTGGAACAAATGGACCTGATCATCGTGTATGACAGCCTCGAGTAGATGTAGCCATCAAGTAGTGCATTTTCAACCTCAAACAAAAACTTTCTCATACACTCTTATTTCACAGTCGCTGATATTCAGTTTTACAGGCTTTCATTTGCCTCTCCTCTTCACTAGATATGAGGAAGAAGTTTGTTGCTGGGTCAGTGTCGCTGAGTAAGTCTGACAAAATGTCATATACACACACACACCATATATATATATACATATATATATATATATATATATATATATGAATAAATACATTAAATTGTACAAATATAGAATGTATCAGGCTTTCCTCTAGCTACTTTTGCATTGTATTTGTTACGACAAGGTGATGGTCGCTAGAATGATGTAAACAGACACTGTTCACTAACTCCCTTTTTGTCCATTTTGAAACGTGAATAAAACAATTAATACCGACATTAATTACAATCCCTTCATGGACAAAATCCAGTCGGCCTCTTCAGGAGCCTTCCATTCCCTTGTTGGACAGAAAAATGAAACAACACTGAAAAATGTGTTTCTTTTTGATGGTTCGGGATTTAATTGTGACTTTTTACGTACATATGGTTCTGTAGGATTGTGCGTCTCTCTCTGTTGGTAGTAAGCAGAGATAATACAGTTCCTTCTGTAACACACACACACATAAAAAGCACTTTCATGTTACCTTCGTCCCTGGATTTGTTACTGTGCCAGAATAGCTTTTTAAGTATCTGTACTTGACATGAGTATTCATTTCAGTTCCTTATATTTTAGAGAGTGTGTGTCGGTTCCTATTGTCGACTTTAAATTGTTGTTTAAGCCGTCACATATGGAGGACCCTCTGCACTTGCACGGTTGCACGGACGCACACGCTGGCACTCACTTGCTCTGAATGCCGCCCCCTGGTGGTAATCCGGGGATTACTGTGGATGCCAGGACTGTGAGGACCGCCAGCAAATCAGGATCCTCCCCTCTGGCACACAACTCATCATAAATCTCTGTTAAGTAGAAGACATGAAACACAAAATGCAATTTTTTTCCCCCAGTTTTTAGGCTTTCCCTGTCTCTCTTCGCACACACGCGCACTCACATTTATTCGAAAAAGACGCAATTCGAAATCATGAAGTGCTCTATGCAGATTTTTTTCGGTTTGTTTGCCTGACGTCATACCTGCTACTTTGGACTCCAGCAGATCCTCCAGCTCGGCCTCCTGGTGTAACGCCTCAGTGGACAGCTGCGGAGCGCCAGGGAAGCACAGCAGAATGATGCTGATGTTGTCAAGGCTGCCCTGCGATGGAGAGTCACGTCCAAATTGACAAAGCGTTAGACTCGCGTCGTCGCGGCACTATTTAAAGCATCGCTGCCTATTTGATCTTTTTTTTTTTTTTTTTTTTTTTCAGAACACAGCTGCTGCAGTGGAGGAGAGAAATGTGCACGCAATGAAGAAGAAAATGTGACATTTTGAGGTTATTGTGCATTTCCACACTGGAGAGTAATGATTACGTAATGATGACATGATGGACGTGACAGTCAAGCGGAGGGCAGCTCAAATATTCGCGTGTGTACATGTCGGTATGTGTTTATTTCACTCAGCTTCTTTACTTATCGCTCATGAACTTGTTTTGGCTTTCCTTCTCCACGTTTTC